>NW_026562376.1:1737500-1960000 GCF_027474105.1 Poeciliopsis prolifica | reverse complement strand
AAAGGCTGTATAACAAACTGCCATGATGAGTCATTAAGGGGCGGGGCTTAGAGCAGCTGCAGCATGCAGACGAAGAAAGAGAGAAAAAGAGTGAAAAAGGAGTATAGTTACTTTCGCATTTGTTCGTTTAACCGGCTGTTGTTTATTGTTACCTTCCTTGATGTGTGTGCGTGGAAATACAAGTAAGTGATGTTAGCTGTTAATAATATTGTTTATTTAGCGAAGTATTTTAGTTTTTTTTCGCTTAATTAGTAGCATGCTCTGTTCACGTGCACACTTTAGAATTATACACGCGTGTATGTAGAAATGTGATGTTTAGAATCATTGAGAGTGCAGTTATTAGTATGTGTGATGTTATTTCAGTCATGTTATACAGACACTGATGTTGTATTGTTGTTTATTTTCTAGAACCACACACAAAATTACCTAAATAAACGGCAAGTACGAGTTAAATCACCTGGAGTACGACTCTGCGTTCTTTGGAGTTCTGACCGACTCACCACAGTGTTCTGAATATTCACACCAGCAAGTTCAAGTTCTAATAATTTTTCAATGGTCCTTCGAGCCGGATGAGCAGAATACTGTTTTAAGATGCAGAACCCAGAGTCAAAGGCATTGGACACTCGACCCAAACGACGGATGTCAGTTCCTTCCTACCTGTCAGATTATGACCTAAGTGGACCTGGAGCTCACAGTAGATTCAGAACAGCAGCTGCAGGGAATTGTCAGAGGAGCAAAGCGGACTAGTGCGTCCAACTGCCAGAACTCCATCACCACCCATTAGCCAGAGCTTCGACATGATGGATTTGAGGGATGATATGGAGCAAGAACGAGAGCTTTGTGAATCTATGGAGCAAGTCACCGGGGAGCAGCAGACCAGCCACGTTCCAGAGTTTAGTGCTGCTCTCGAAGAGATGCCAAGAAAACGCTGAGCTTCGTAAACAGTTTCAGAGCCTGATGGTTGCTTTACAGTCCCAGCCAGCAGCCCATCAGCCTCTGTTCCCACCTCCTCCACCTCAAAGTGTGTACAGCGGTGGTTATGGACCTTACCAACCCCATATCAATTCTCCAGCATACAGCAGCTACAATATCCAACATTCAGCTCCCAAAGAAACCTGCGATTAGATTTCACTAATCCTAGAGTTTCCCAAACATCTGGTGGTCTGCCTCAGAGCCCGTATTATGCAGACACACCACAACAGAACGCACCTTCCTATTCACATAGAGAATCTTCATTTGTCCAAGTTCCCAGCTTTAATGAGCCACCAAGAGAAACCACATACAGGGGGCCGAAGCCCACAATCCCCAGATTTATATCACCAGATCCCAGAGAGTTTGCACGCATGAAGATTGCCTTAGAGAATCTATTACCAGGCGATGCTACGGAAAGATACAAGTACCAGATCCTCACTGATCATCTCCAGTGTGAAGAAGCTTCACTTGTAGCAGACTCCTACTGCAACTCAAGGCAACCTTACACTGATACAATTTGGCTCTCACGAAAATGTATGGACAGCCCCACAAGCTTGCAGTGCAACGGATTGCAGAGTTAATGGATGGTCCAAATATACGCTGTGGTGATGTGAAGAGCTTTCGTCTGTTTGCCCTCAACGTCCGGTCACTAGTAGGCATGTTGGAACAACTGGGGCAAAGAGGTCAAATCGAGTTAGCTTGTGGCTCTCATGTTTCAAGACTCTTAAGTAAACTTCCCTATGACCTCAATGCCAGCTTTAAGAGATTTATCCATCCCCTGAGAGTAGCCATTCCTACCCTCATTGACTTTGCTGATTGGCTAGAATATGGCTGGAAGTTCAGGAAGACAGCATGAAGCCCCCGAAGAGAGAGGAGTCGTTTAACAAGAAGCCTGATACCAAGCGCACTTCCAAACTCTCAAGTAAGACTGCTACTATCCTCCTGGGTACTGAGAAAGTCTCTGGATCAAATAGTGTAGCAGTACCACCTACACCTGGACATGTTGTTAACAAGTCCAAGGGAATAGAGAAGGTTACGGCCTACTGTCCATATTGTGACAACGACAAGCACTTCCTGAACAACTGTTCCAATTTTAAGACCTTGAGCAAAGAACAGAAGGTGACATGGATTAAAGCGAATAATAAGTGTTGGCGTTGTGGACGTAACCACCAAGCGGCAAAGTGTACACTTAAAGCTCCCTGCAAAACCTGTGGTAGGAGACATCTGCTAGTGCTGCATGAGGTGAATGAGAGAGCAGAGGAAGAACAAGCATCAGTTCCACCTTCAGCAGAAAGTTGCCTTATTAACACTGCCAATAAAGTCATGTATGTTGACCGACCAGTTTACAACTGCAAGGTGCTCCTGAAGATCAGTAAGGTAGTCCTGAGGAATGGTGACAAGTCCCTTGAGACGTATGCAGTCTTAGACGATGGCTCTGAGCGGACAATTCTGCTTCAGCCTGCGGCCAAACGGTTGGGCCTTAGTGGAAGCAAAGAGGTGTTAGCTCTTCGCACAGTCAGACAAGAAGTGGAGAAGCTCCACGGGGCGGCTGTGTCGTTCACAATTTCCCCAGCAGCCAACCCTGACAAAGTGTACAGCATCCAGAATGCTTTTACAGCCGAGCAACTGAGTTTAGCAGAGCATTCCCACCCAGTTGTCTCACTTCAGGAGAAGTATAAACATTTGTCAGGTTTGCCTCTCCCTCCTTTAAACAGAGTCCGCCCTATGTTACTGATTGGTGCCGATTACACACACCTCATAACCCCTGTGGAGCCAATCAAACTGGGACCACCTGGTGGGCCGGCAGCAGTGAAGACTCTCCTCGGTTGGACACTACAGGGACCAGCACAAGCCATGGAATCCATCACGAATGTGAGTCACTGTCTCTTCACATCTACATCATCACCTACAGAGCTGCTTCCTGTGTAGAGAAGTTTATGGCAGATGGATGTGCTCCCTTACCGCAGTGAGAAGTTAGCAGTTAGGTCACGGCAAGATCACGAAGCAATCAGGCTCCTGCAAGAACAGACGGTGAGAGTCAATGTCGGTGGTGTTGAACGTTATGCCACACCCCTTCTTCGAATCAAGGACATGCCTCTACTGAACTCCACACCAGAAGCAGTGTTACCTCTCCTGAGAAGCACAGAGAAGCGCCTAGCCAAGTCGCCAGAACAAGCTGCTGCTTATCAGATGGAGATTGAGAAGCTTGTAGAATCTGGCTATGTAGTAAAGTTGGTGGACCATCAATCCGACAAAATTGGTGAAGCTTGGTATATACCCCATCACATGGTCCAACATAATGGGAAGAACCGGGTGGTGTACAACTGTTCATTTCAACACCAAGGCTACAACCTAAATCAACTCCTCTTACCAGGTCCCACTCTCGGCCCTGCCCTGCTAGCGGTGCTCCTACGTTTCAGGGAACATGCTGTGGCCTTCAGCAGCGATATTCGTGGCATGTTCCACCAAGTGAGGCTCCTACCAGCAGATCGACCGTTGCTTCGGTTTCTGTGGCGGGACATGAACCGAGACAACCCCCCTGATGTCTACGAGTGGCAAGTACTTCCATTTGGAACTACTTGCAGCCCTTGTTGCGCAACGTTCGCATTGCAGAAACATGTCATAGACCACAGCCAACCAGAAGAAGATGTTCGTGTTGCCATTAACAAGTCCTTCTACGTGGACAACTGCTTACAGAGTCTCACATGTCCAATAGCTGCCAAGACACTCATTAATAAACTGCGCCACCTTCTGGCCGATGGGGGATTTGAGTTGAGGCAGTGGGCCAGTAATAATCCAGATGTCATCTGCCATCTTCCTCCAGACCTCAGGTCATCCAGTTGTGAGCTGTGGCTCAGTCAAGGTCAGTCCGACATCCAAGAGCCAGCCCTTGGGCTACACTGGAACTGTAAGTCTGACACCCTCACTTACAAACACAGACACATTGATTGCTCAGTGGCTACTATGAGGAACATCTATAGAGTTTTAGCTAGTCAGTATGATCCTCTTGGCTACATAGTGCCTTATACCACTCGAGCTAAAGTTATCGTACGCCACCTGTGGGAGAAACAGAGGGATTGGGATGACCCACAACTCCCTGAGGAGCTGCTGCAGAAGTGGCATGCATGGGAAGCAGAGCTGGAACAGTTGCACAAGATCACCCTGCCTAGGTGCTACACCAGTCACAGACTAGACCAGCCCAACTGTATAAGAGATATCCATGTATTCTGTGATGCCTCTGAACAGGCATATGGATCAGTGGCTTATCTCAGAACAGAGAGTCCAGAAGGAGAAGTTGAGGTTGCCTTCCTTGCAGCTCGATCTCGGTTGCTCCAAAGAAGCAACAATCTGTTCCGCGGTTAGAGTTGTGTGCTGCTCTAACAGGTGCTCAGCTCTGCAAAGTCGTCAGCTCTGAGTTAACTCTTCCCATACGCAGCTGTACCTTGTGGTCTGACTCAGCCACAGTCCTAACCTGGTTGGGTTCAGACTCCTGCAGATACAAGGTTTTTGTGGGCACTCGTGTGGCAGAAATACAAGAAATCACGGAAGCTTCAACTTGGAGGTATGTGCCCTCAAGAGACAACCCAGCAGATGATATAACGTGGTCTCACCATCCAAGACATCTGCAAAGGCAGTAGGTGGACAGATGGTCCGGAATTCCTGAAACTAGCTCCAGGTTACTGGCCTGACCTACCTCCTCCACTCCAGAGTAATGCTGAAGGTGAGCTGAAACGACAAGCTGTTTGTCTAACTGTGTCCAGCTCCAGTGTTCCAGATCCACGCCAGCACCAAACTTGGGACAGCTACTTGGAGGCCATTGTACATCACCTTCACGGGCGGCTGACCTCAGCCACCCTATTACTGCTGATTCCTACGCTGCTGCTGAAATAGAAGCTCTACAACGAGCCCAAAGGGAATCATTCTTGGAAGAAATCACCCAGTTAACGGCTGGTAAACCTATTGCCAAATCTAGTCGTCTTCTTTTACTTGCACCTGAGTTTGATGAGAAAACAGGGCTCATCAGAGTAGGAGGCCGTCTATGCAGGAATCCTGACCTGGCAGTAGATGAAGTTCACCCCATTGTTCTGGACCCAAGACATGCTCTGACCCAACTCATCATACAAGATTATGATAGGAAGCTCCAACATCCTGGGCCAGAAAGGGTGTTCGCTGAGATCAGAAGGAGATATTGGGTGCTACGGGGACGTGAAGCAGTACGCCGCCATCAGAGATCCTGCGTTGAGTGCAAGAGGTGGAAAGGTCAACCTAACCCACCCCGGATGGCGGATCTCCCTCCAGCCAGACTGCGTCTATTCAAGCCGGCATTTATTCCACGGGGGTGGATTGTTTTGGGCCATACACTATCAAGATCCGACGCAGTCATGAAAAAAGGTGGGGACTACTGTTTAAATGTCTAACTACAAGAGCAGTGCATCTTGATTTGATCCCCAGTATGGACACAGATGCTTTCTTGATGGCTCTGAGACGCTTTATAGCCAGGCGTGGGAAACCGAAGGAGATCCTCTGTGACCAGGGGACAAATTTCCGAGGAGGAGAACGTGAGCTGCAGGAAGCATTTCAAGCCCTTCAACCTGACCTCAAAGAGCAGCTAGCTTGCCAGCAAATCAAGTTCATTTTCAATCCTCCTGGTTCCCCACACTTTGGAGGTTGCTGGGAACGTGAAATTCGCTCGCTAAAGACTGCTCTTCAAGTCATCATCGGAGCCCAAACCGTCTCTGAAGAGGTGCTGCACACCGTTCTGATTGAAATTGAGGGGATACTTAATTCAAAACCCCTAGGTTACATCTCTTCTGAAGTAGCAGACCCTGACCCGGTGACTCCCAACTATCTTCTCATGGGACGGCGGGATGCTTTGCTGCCGCAAGTAATCTACGACAGCCCAGAGATTCTTGGGCGGAGAAGATGGAGGCACAGCCAGATTCTAGCCGACCATTTCTGGCAGAACTTTCTGAAGTACTACCTGCCAGGACTCCAAGCCCGCCAGAAGTGGCAGACTGAATCAGCAAATCTACAAGTAGGAGATGTGGTCATGATCGTGGACAACCAGCTTCCGCGAGCACTCTGGCCTGTGGGTAAAGTCTCTCAAGTTTTTCCTGGGCCAGACACCCGGATCAGATCAGCTGAAGTGACTGTGAAGGGACGAACCTATGTTCGACCCGTGGCAAGGCTGGTCAGCCTACCTACCCTGCCTAATGATGATTAACCACCTCCTTTTATTCAGCCTTTTTTTGATATTCGTATTCACAGGTGAATACGGGGGCGGCTGTGAAAAAGGCTGTAACAAACTGCCATGATGAGTCATTAAGGGGCGGGCTTAGAGCAGCTGCAGCATGCAGACGAAGAAGAGAGAAAAAGAGTGAAAAAGGAGTATAGTTACTTTCGCATTTGTTCGTTTAACCGGCTGTTGTTTATTGTTACCTTCCTTGATGTGTGTGCGTGGAAATACAAGTAAGTGATGTTAGCTGTTAATAATATTGTTTATTTAGCGAAGTATTTTAGTTTTTTTTCGCTTAATTAGTAGCATGCTCTGTTCACGTGCACACTTTAGAATTATACACGCGTGTATGTAGAAATGTGATGTTTAGAATCATTGAGAGTGCAGTTATTTAGTATGTGTGATGTTATTTCAGTCATGTTATACAGACACTGATGTTGTATTGTTGTTTATTTTCTAGAACCACACACAAAATTACCTAAATAAACGGCAAGTACGAGTTAAATCACCTGGAGTACGACTCTGCGTTCTTTGGAGTTCTGACCGACTCACCACAGTGTTCTGAAATTCACACCAGCAAGTTCAAGTTCTAATAATTTTTCAAAAGCATTTAACCCTCATTATTATAACATGATGGTTCTTTAATCAACCCATTAGAACTTTGTGTATTTTGCTGTTCTGTCTGTGTGTCCAAACCCAGAAACGGAAGCTGTTTGGTGGCTCGGCATGTTCAGGTAGAATCAGAGGTGGGCAGTAATAAATCACATTTACATGAAGAACTTTTGCTCTACCTGAGCAATAATATTATGAAGTGTTGCAACTCTGATTTAAGTAAAATAAGTGAGTGACTCTGAAACAAACATTTAACCAAAAATACACAGAAACAAAGACAAACCTTCAGTTTATGCTGAAGTGATGCCTCTTGTTTCTACACCAGCTTTGATGGATTCAAGTTATTTTCCATCTGTAGGTCAGATACAGTAAAAACTAGATGTTGTCACTGGAAATACTTTCACACAAAAACTGTGTACTGTAAGCTTCAGTTTTTCTAGTTTCATATAAAAAATATTTGGAAATGTGTTTCTTCTGCTTTAATTAGTTATTAAGAAATCATTTTATTTGTCTTGTTTTCGTTTTAGTCTTTAAATTTACTAATTTAATAAATTTACTAATTTATTATAACAGTCTGACGACATTGTTATAATATTAAGAACAATCTTATGATCTGCTACTTCATACCTGAGTGAATCTTCCAAAGCTTCTTTCTAAGTTTACGTATAAGAACAAATATATTGACGAAGTGCTGCTGTAGCACAATGTTTGGAGTATTCCCACCTCTGGTTAGAACTTCACAAGTTTTTATACTCTGACGATATTCAGGACATGATCGATAAGCAACAGAAAACATTTTAACAGAGATATCAACTCATCTAAAACCAGAATTTACTGTTTGCTTTATATGGTTTGAGTTTCTGATCAGAATCCAACAAAAATACTGAGACTACAAACAACAGCCAGTCTCCCTGTGCATGCTGGGTTCTCTCCGGGTACTCCAGGTCCGGATCTGCTGCACAGAACCGGATCAGAACCAGCTGTAAAACCCAGTTACCTCCTGCCGTCTTCTTGGTTGAACCTGCAGAGCTGAAATGTCTTTGGACCGTTTCAGTTCCAGGCTGAACACACGATCTGCCCCTGCTGCGCCTGCTCTGTGGTCACCTGGGTGGGCGGGGCTTAAGTTTGCTTGAAGATCTGCAGGAAATCTGTTTTCATCATTGATCACGTGCTTTGCAGCGCCACCTGGCGCCTCAAGACAAAAACCTGGTTTTCCTGACCTTATGACCCTGACCTCTGATTGTTTCCATTAGATTAATGGCGGACATTTTTTAAACACCTTTAAACAATACTGTGCAAAAGTTGTAATTAGCTTACATTAATGAAAGATCAAATGTACTGTAACTAGAAGCTGTAAATTATGTCTAATTTACTCTTTTCTGTCACATTTATAATTTCCAAATGGTCCCTTGTAGTAGTTTGTTTTAGAAACGTTTAGTATTAGATGGAAAGTGCACCATGATTTGTACCATAATGCAGTTTTGCAGACTGAGAACCCAGAAACAAACCTTAAAATCCCATCGGCTGCAGCTTAACAAGCTCAAAGCTGCGCAGGATCATAATAAACGGTTCCATGGAACTGAAACGTCCTGAATTCAGGTCAATGAAACACAGAGAAAGCTCTAATAACAACAAGTGGGGGAAAATCCACTCTAGATTACTTTCACTTTATTTCAGTACATGTTACTCATACAAAATAATCTGTACAAAGGCTAAAATAGGTCAGAGTTTTGCATAGAAACAACAGCAATTTAAAACAACAAAAAACAAAAATGAGGGTGGAATGGCACAAAACAGGCATTCTCTCTTTTACTCTCTCTAACATGCACACACACACACACCAAGCGCGCACACACACACACGCATGCATGCACACACACTTCTGATGACATTAGGTTAAAAGGGGGATCTGTGGAAAACATGCTGCTGCTCATTCCGTCCTGTTAAAGTGAGACAATTTGCCAATAGTTTGGACTTTCATCAGCTCCTTTTTGTTCTCTATAAAGAGCCTCAGAGCTCAAGCAGCCGCCTGACATCAGCTCATCTTCAGGAGAACTCCAGGATTATCAGGAAGAAGCAGCTTTGAGGCGGGGATGCCTCTTTCATTAAACACTTCATGAGATCTGGACTGGAAAATTCCTCTCACTCTGACCACTCCATAAAACCTGAATCAGTGTTTAAATGTGGCCTGTATAATTGACAGCAACATATAAATGAGAATAAATCAGAAGCAATGAGTCATTAAACATGAAAGGCAATGACTGTGCACTATCTTGGGATTTAGTGACACACTTTCCTTTATTTAAAAAATAGTTGATTTGGAGATAAAAGAGCAGGAAGTGCACCACCTCGGATAGAGTAGCTTTGTGGCAGGAAGTCACAGGACGATGTTGGCAGGCATCAGACAATGCCGCCGAGCAGAGCACAACATCAAACACGCCGTTTCTGCAGTACAGCATCATTTCCACCGCTCAAAGATTCAGCTTCAGCTCAGGAGACGGATTCAGAGCAGATTACACAAAATAATACGCCGAAAGGAGGTAAAAAAATTAACTGATTGAAATAAAAAGAAACTGCTCCAAGTCCCTCAGTGCTACGCAAAACCCAGATCGCTGCGATGCATTTAGTCCTCAGCATCTCTGTGACTTACTGAGGGATGAGAAAGAATATTTTATGCTTCTTCTGAGATGAAAAAGAAATGTTTTTACTACAAGATCAAAATCCAGTCAAACAAGACACGAAAAGCTTACTGATAAAAACATAAATTTACATAAAATTTACACTGCAAGTGGAGGAAGAACAGCAAACAAGGAAAACAGACACATACAGTACAAGAAGATATGTCTAAGTAAGCATGAAAGCACATAGTTTGTTAGAAAATTGAGCTGTCGGTGTAAATATACTCATTTGTGTTGAAGCAAACAGTGACTTGCATCAGTTGTAAAGTGAGAATATATTTCTGTATATACACATGGGGCTGATATATTAGAGTTACATGAGCAGTGAAACTGCACATCCTCATTTATTTAAAACTAGAAGTGGAATCTGGTTTTCGGTGCGTCTCCAGTCATTTACTAAATGACCCAAAGTATTCGCTCAGCCGTCCAAATCATTGGATTCAGCTGCAACAGGAGCATCAAATCCAGTATTTTCTGAAGGTAGACTCTTTCTAGAAACATTTGTGAAAAAAATTGTCAACTCTTAGTGATAGCAAAGCAAACTTAGAATTACAGCAGACTGTAAAATCACAGCAAATTCAAATGCTCAATTATAATTTTGTTGATTTTTTTTAATTGATTCTGCTAATTAAATGTGACAACAGTCAGATTTCTGTTCGAATAATTTTTAACACCGAAGCGACTCAGATGCACAGAAGAACGCAGACGTGACACAGCAGCGCTCCGTTTATGGCAGTAATGATGGACGCCGCCGTCTACGGACCCATTTCACTGAAACTGACACCAAATCATGAGAGGAGGAAACGGAAGAAGAAAAAAGCCCATGACTGCAACTTCTGACCCGGTTCTGACCCGGTTCTATTTGGATGTAGAGTCGGACCAGGAGTGACGGGATTGGGATTTGTTACACTTCGCTGACACACACACACGCACCCACCCACCCACCCACCCACACACACACACACACACACACACACACACACACACACACACACACACACACACACACACACACACACACACACACACACACACACCTTTTATAATTTTATAATGAGTTTTCCGCCATTGTTTTCGGCTTCTTCTGGTGCAGAATTACGACACGTTTCAAGTAAAAGTGGCAGAAAATTCAGACCAACGATGTCAAAATCATTTTCAATTTGGATAAGATAAAACTTAGCCAGCTGAATAAAACCTATGAACAAACTGTTGAAATATGATTAATCAGCTGTCTCTGTAACAATAATTAAAATTTAATAATATTGAACATCTTTTCACGTTGATGTAATTTGCTTGTGCTAAAAAACTGAGATAAAAACAACGTTTTTGGTCAGGGGCCTTTTGGCCCCCGTACCTTCAGTTTGACACAAGATGTAGAAGATTTAAAACAATCAGATTCATATTCAATTTAGTTACAAAACAAATTTTTAACAATCAGAAGTGAGCCGTGCAGACTGCTATGGAAAGGTCGGGAGAATGGCCAACAATTTCCACGGCTGCCATCATATACCAACTTATATCTAGGACTGTGTATCTCAGATGAAGGTAGAGCAGAGAATACTGCTGGTAATATAGTGCATTTGCTAAATTTTCCCTCTTTTCATTCTGAATTGATGTGCTTGTTCCAGTATTAAGACAAAAAAAGGCCTTTTTGCACCTTGTAGAGAAACACAAGCGCTGCCAAGACTAATCCCTTGTGGAAAAAATGAATTAAAGGTGTCATCTGCGTATAATGAGAGTCAGTGGAGCATCTGTCACAAACAGAAACAAAAAGCCAACAAAAACAGTAGAAAACAAACATTACAACAGCAATAACCAACATACAAAAATAACATCACAGGACAGCTTTTGTTCAAATGTCATTTGGCCCTACGTTCTAAAAAACCACACAGATGAACCCAAACTAAGCGACAGTGGCAGGGTTGAAGCAGAGTTCACACTCAGAGTCTCTGTGTTCGGATGAGTCAGCGGCGAAGCGTTACAGCGTCTGCAGGCTTTGAACCACAACGTCACATCTGGAGAGTTTTTATCCTCTGCATTCTGCTTCCTTGTGTTTTCTGTTTAACGTGAGTGAAATATTCACCTAGATTTTTTTGTGAGGTGTGCAGGGCAGCCTCACATGTAACTGTGACAGTAACACTGATTCCTCCTGTAACCCTCCTCAGTGCAGAACGTTTCCCTCTGCTGCTGCTTTCCACAGAGCTGAGCTGCTTCTCTGCAGCATCTCAATGTGAAGCCGGGCGTCTGCAGAGCCAGGCGGTAAATAAGGGGAAAACAGTCGTGTGGAGTTTGTGGAGGCAGCCAAGCTGTGGGGGTTGAGGGGGGAGGAGCCAGTTGTGCATGCACTGTACAACAGCAGCTGTCATGTTAACCCCATGGACACAACAAGAAGAGAGGCAGAAGATCTCAGGCTGCATAGAAGGTTCTGCAGAACAAGCCGGGAACCCGGCTGCCCTCTGGCCAGAAGGTCAATTAAACACATTCATTTCTATGGAAGAGAAATACGACCACTGAAAAAATCGAATTCTGAAATTTTTTCTCAGAATTCTGACTTTAAATCCAGAATGATCAGAGATTAATGTCAAAATTCTGGAAAATAATGGAAAGAATAAGGTCATAACGCTGAGATTAAAATTAGCATTCATTTTTCTGTAGAGTTCAAGCTTCAAGTGACGCAAAATGCAAACATTTGGACTAAATTTGAAATCCAGTCACTTTAACACTTTGTGTAGCAGTTTTGGAAGTTCAGGTTATGAAAGCAGCAGCTGCAAAGTCTGCTTCCAGAACCGTCCTTTCGGACAGGCGGGAATCAGGATGCGAGGGAGATTAGACATGTTATTTGTTGAGCAGGATGCGCTGCAGGCCTCCAGTGCTGTGATGCGCTGTACGCTGCGGCTTTAGCTGAGTAATTGCAGTGAATTAAACGGAAACAGAACGCCACCAATCAGGCGACAGCGCTGGCTCGACCTCATTCTGCCTCGCTAGCGAATACTGCAAACAATACCACTGGGTAGCTTTCTAAACAAACAAAGCCACTAACTATAATCATAGACACAGTGATGTGTCACAAAATAAAATAAAAAAAGGGGCTGCAGCAGCAGAAAACCACAAAGACAATCCAACAGAGGCTGGAAAAGTAGAGGAGGAGTGAGCGTGAAAAATCAACAGACATTTCTTCTGTTTCATTTCATTTTGCAGAACTTTCCCAGTGACTGCGTGTATATCGGCCAGATGATGTATGTCATCAGCTAAATGTGAATTTTTCATGAGTCTTTGTCTCTCCAGGTAATTCATTTTAGGTGAAATAAAGTAATCTTTGTCCCTTCTGGATTTTTCAAATCATGTAATTTGATTCAAATGCAGACTTTAAATCGCTAAAAAATTAATTAGAATAAAATTTTTTAAATAAAACTATTTAGTTGCTGTGTGAAAAAATATTTAGCATATAATTTTTGAATGACATTCTTTAAGAAAACAACCTAAAGGGACACCGGGGTTAAAAGGACATATGTCCTTTTTTCACTTCTCACTGCTCATATCTGATCATTTGTGCTTAATCTGCAGTCAGATCTGCTCCAGTTTGCACCTAATCAACCGTCTGTGATTAAAGCTGACCTGTTTCACTTTGTGGGGACGCGCCGCAGCGCAGCATCGTTCTCTGGAAACGGAGCATCCTTGCTGTAAATAAAGCCATAAATCTCTCAGGTTTTTCCTTTCTGTAACTTGTCTCTTAATTTGCTGTTTCTTTTTCACCGCTGCAGATGTCAAAACAATTTACCCCGGAGACGTCACAAAAACTGAATAACCTAAGCCTGACAGGCGCAGCTAAACCGATCCCCATCCAATAAAGGTAGCTCTTCACACCTCTTTATACCTTCTGAGATAAACTGGGGGGCATTCTCTTCCAGCCACCAGCAGATGAAGAGTATTTTTGTTCTGCAGGAGGCAGACTGATGCCCAGGCTCCCTGCGGTGCATCAGTGCGTAAACAGACGTGTGCTACAGCTAGGGTTTGTGTTGCTATATCTATCCACCTTGGCTTTAATCCCAGCCCCCCTCCCTCATCAATTTCTCTTTAGGCTGCATAAAAAGTAAGCTTACATGAAATATGTGAAATTGCAAACCAGAGGTGTGACTGAGTAATGAGCAGGAATGTCAAACTCACTGCTTTCTGACATGTGGGAAGAGAATCGGGGTGTAAACAGAAAAAATGGAGGCCGGTTTGAGTTGAGGGTGACCGAATGGATGAGAGCTGGAGGAGGAAGCTGCTGGTTCCTCCTGCCAGCACAAATGATGGCTGCAGCAGTGAGAAAACATGTCTGCCGTTAGCCTTTCCTCTCTGATTCCAGGTTTTACCTCCTCTGAGTGATCAAACAGACACAGAGATAAACACACAACGTCTAAAAAAAGAGAACAACTTTATCAGCCGGATCCCTTCATGGAGCGAACAAACAGTTTAACACTGTGAATGTTGCCTCACAGGGGAGTTTGAACACAGCAATGCGTGTTCAAGGACATGAATTAAAGTTTATTACCCAGCGGATTTTTCAGAATTTGATGGCAAATAAATCCACTGATAATTCCTCACGCTCACATGATGTTCTTCCAACACTTTCCCTTTTCCCTAATCTCCACAGCGCAGTAAAAAAAAAAAAAAAAATCATGGATTACAACAAAAACCACACAGACACGTCTGCCTCTTCACGTCAAACCCGAGCGACACGCAGCACATCTACCGGGTCGCCACGCTGAGCTGCTCACCACTCAACATTCTGCAGGAGTGCTTGAATAAAGAACAAATCTGAGAAGTTTAAAACTAAAGTTTCAGAGACACGTAAGTCAGTGAAGTAAAAAACTAGCATGCCGTATTGGGTCTTTATCCATTTACAAGGGGAGCATTTTGTTGATCAACATGAAAAAACCTCCAGAAAGGAGAAAAGTTTAGTTTCTATTTCATGGGTTTTCGTCACCTTGGAGATGCTGTATGGGCTTCAGTTCAGTCTTCATTGTCTCAAATCCAACTTTCCTTCCAGCAAACTGTTAGTCCAAGAAAAATGATCAAGAAGATGAGAAAAAACTAAGTATATTTCATTCAGAACCAATGTTATTATCTTGCTTGCCAAAAGTAGGTGTCCCTTCAGTTCCAGTTGTGTTACTCTTTGGCAAAATGAATGAGAGGAGGAGAGAGCAGGAAAGGTGCAGGAACACAGGCCAGGAAGCAGCACAGGATGCTTTACACAAGTGGTGAAGTGAGACGGGAAGCATGAATGTTGGAATCAGAGTCTCTTCCCAGCAGGCAGTGGGGCTCCTCCACTGGTTAGGCGTCGTACTTCTTCCCTGTTCTGTGGATGTGATGGAAGAGCGTCATGGAGAACGCCATGCCCAGCAGCTGCACAGAAAACAAGAGGCAAACAGAAACAAGTCACTTCCTGTGGGTTTCACAGATCAAAACAGATAAACACTGATAAAAACACACAAATGTTTTTCATAATCTCTGATGTTTTTTCAGACGGTGGATCTAATTTAAATCACTAAGTGCAAGTAAGAACATCATAGGAATGAAACACAAGTATTTAATACAGAAATATTACATGGGGAAGACGAAGACTGTCACTGACACATTTCACAATAATAAATAAATCAAAGCTCATCGCTAAAGAAACTGGCTGTTTACAGAGTCATGTGTCTAACGACATTCATGGAAAGTTGAGTGGAAGGAAAAATTGTGGTAGGAAACACCATTATACCAGTCACTACTAAAGCAACCTGGACTTCCTGAATGCCTCAGCAAAACCACATCAATGCGTAACAATGTGCATCAATGTGTGTGAATTCATGCAAAAGGAGCCCAGACCACATCCAGACAGAGAATCTCAGAATGCATAAAGTTCAGTAGGTCAACATTTCTAGGTTTGGAATCAGTTCTTCTGATGCAATATTCTAAATAACTGTGAAACTCAAGTTTGTTTGTTTTCCAGCCAGAATGAATTAAATGAACTGAAGTATTAGACTTCGATATTTCAGTCTGCAGTTAATAAACATGAAGCAGAAGCGTTTCTGTTCCTGGTTGAACCTGAAGTGTCCTCTGTGTGTGATTTGTTTTGTGCCAGTTTTTGCTCCCCGTCCTGCAGCGAAGGACGAGTTTGGTTCAGCCTTCAGATGTGAGCTCTGGATTTTTGTGATGGAAAACAGAATGTACAGCGTGCACAAGCATCAAGTCAATGAATCAAATGGAGATGCCACTGAATCAAAGTCTGCAGCCATCTCTTTGAAGTTTCCATTAGCCCTGATACTTTACATCAAACGCAGCCACAAGGCCGATCCTAAAGCCGTTATCCTGAAACGTTTGGATGACAAGAAAAACAGAGTTTATGGATTGATTTTTTTTTCAAGAAAATTTGGAGAATCCCTCTGCAGTCAGAGCTTAACTGAATGTTCTTTGGTTAGCATAAACCGCTGTACAAAACTATATGCAAATAAATAAAACATAAGGCAGCAAATAATCAAAATACCCAGAGGTCTTTCTGCTACTTTTTCCAATTTGTATTTTTGCACATTTGGTGATTTTCTATCTCATCTGCACATTGATAACTGTGCAAACTGATGATCTGAAGTCATTTTCTATGATGTTAATGTGGTGATGTCTTCTCAGTAAGTAATATCTATCAGTGCAGGACAATTTTAGATTGAATGTGAGTCATAATCTGAGATCACGCCCACACCTCCAACTATCATCCACATTGAGACGGGCAGCTGATGAGACTCTCCTCACTCAGAGTTCGGCGTAAAGACAGAAGAAAAAAAACAGATGTGGAGTAAAAACCGGATTTTATCGATGGGAACAAGAAACTTCCAAACAACAAACATTTATGCTCTGATGATCCCTGGAGACGTTTTCCTCTCTCTCCTGCTCCTTTCATAATCTCTGAGCTACTTCAACTATTTAAACATTAAAACAATCAACTGCAGTTATTTATTGACATGTTGATTAGAAATAAAGGAAACAGACACATCGCTCCTGTAAGTTTCAACAGAAATGAATCAAACACCTTTTAGCAAAGATGGAAAGTAAAATCTTTTTGTCAGTTTGGAGGAAGATAAACATCCAGGTTTCTGTCAGGCTGAGTCTGCATCTTCTATAAATATTTCAAAACTACATCCAAGTGCCTCTGGCCAGTTTTACGTTTCTTTGTCATGTCGTCCACATTGGTTTGGGATGAGCCAATTTGTACTTGACATCTGCTTCCTGACTCTTCCTACCGACACTGAATCAGAGCAGAGAGTCGGTGTCTGCATGTGCAACGACAGGGTTAACCTAAGGCTTCAGCTTCAGAAAAATGTGCTTCATTTGTTAGCACTGACAGGCTGAATATGTGAAAAACTGTAAACATGCCAGAATAGTTGCTGTGAGGTCAGATAGACTGCATGTTTTTTTTTGTCTTGAAGTTTTTATTAACTTCATTTCAGAGAAATGAGGTAAAAGACGTGTTAGTAGCACAAAAACAAGGCCAGTTGTGATTCCCTGGACTCATTCAGCCTTGCCAGCGCATAGTCCTTCCATTTCAATTTATATTAAAAGCAGACATTAAGCACTTGTATCAATTTATCCAGGATTGACCGAGATGGTGCTGAAGTAGAAGGTTCTTTGTTCCTGGATGAGAACTGAGTTCATTTAAAAAAAGCTACAGACAAACCTCTCAACCCCGGCGCTTTGTTTTCCACTTCTGCTTGACTTCGTCTTACAGCTGAACAAAATACAATATTTTGTTCCTAAGTTGCACTTTTGGTGATAGTGCTCTCTCTGACACACACACACACACACACACACACACACACACACACACACACACACACACACACACACACACACACACACACACACACACACACACACACCATTAACAACATTTCAGCCTCGTTCAACCTCCTTCTCTTAATAGACCCTCATCATTCAGATAAACACCAGAGTGATGATTTATGATTGATTTCCTCCCAAATTTATCAACAGGAGACACAAACATGTCATCAAACTGATAGTAATTTTCTTTGAAATCCAGAAAAGTCTGATGGACTTGATTTGTAATCACAGTGATTCAGAATTGAAACTTAATATCTGCTTCTCTATGACTGACACATGTTTGAAGGCAAATTCAGCAAATATTTGTATTAGAAAGAAATGTCAAAAGTGTTGAAGCATATGAGCACTGGATGCACCACCTGAAGGTTAATGTTGAAAACAACAAATGCTAATTGCTAAAATACAGCACAGATTGTATGGGATCACACAGTAAGTGCCTTTCCTAATGGGTGGCATCAATCAAATTAGTTAAAGAGGCTTACAGCCCTCCAAAGAGCTCCTCTTAGCAACAGCTCCGAATTACAAACATGTCATAAGCAGAAAATTTCTGTGAACAACCAGGACAATTACAATTTCTACCAGGCAGATGCAGCAGGTCGCTTCCGATGCATGATCATGAGGAAATTTGAATGCAAATGAAATTTCGGGACAAGCAGGCACTGCTTGTTTTGTCCTTGAAGCTGCAGTAGAGTGAGAAGAATGAAGTCTAAGAAGTGCTGAGCTGAAGTGGAAGTTTTATAGTTTTGATAAAACACTACAACCCAATAATTGCAACCCAGTTGTTGGCTTAGAGAGGAGAGTAATAATGAGCCTTAGTGAAGCGCTAACGGCACAAGATGCAGTTTCCTGTGGTAGACGATATTCTCATGTGACACATGCTGAGTCCGTCACATGTAGTTGAATTTAGAGATTTAGTTTCTGCTATACACCATAGCGCTTCAGCATTAGCAGATGCAATGTTTATGATTAGCGTAACTGATTTTTCAGCTAGCGGTCCAGACCATGGATCTAAATGTGATGTGTGTGTTTGACCAGAACAAAGAACGTTTAAGCATTCCTGACTTTATCTTTTCACTTCTGCTTGCAACAACTTTTAACATGATCTCTTTTTAAATGAATAATTGTGGAGTTTTCAAGCCAGTTGTTTGTGATTGTGTATGGCAGGCTCTGCTACAAATTGGACCATACGGTATAGAATACCTTAACCTCAACCTAAAAGTTCAAGCACAAATGTCCCCTAAGGACATTAACTATGTGCATAATCTTCCAGAAGTCAACAAAAAGCTTTAATGGGGAGGTCACCTTGCTCTAAATGAACCATGGATTCAAGGATTAGGAGACTTGCCTTGCCTTAAGCACAGTAACAGACGTATTAAGGAGAGAAGAGGCGATAAAAGAAGAGATGCATTGAAAGCAACCAACAGGATGCAGCAGTACTAGGAGAGACAGTGCAAATAGTAATAATGATGAGAAGAGCCGGCTCCATTGAGGCTGAGCCACAGCGTGAGCCTTGAAGGCAGTAATAATGAACAGACAGGTGAGTTACTGTCAGAAATGTTCGGGTAGGTGGCAGAGATTAAATGGGTTTAGTAGAAAAAATGCTGCACAGAACGGAGCCCGCATGGACAGAGATGTGAATCTACAAAATCCAGCCAGGATGAAGAGTTTTGTTCAGGACTGTGCACAACGGTTCTGACGGTTCTGTCAGAGTTCTGGAAAGTGTGGACCGACATTTAGAGACAAACGGAGCAGCTTGTCTCTAAAGACCTCCTCTTAGCTCCTCTTGTCTCTGATTGTGGTATGAATTTGTTTTAGATTCCTGCTTTAAATGTGTCTCATTACAACTTCAACTTTTAATATCAGGAGTTACAATGTTTTTTTCACTCTTCAATTAAATTTGTAGGCTCCAAAATAAAAAGACAATCTGGGATGCGCTAAGCCCCATTTAGTTCACTTTAATAAACTTTTGTTTGTCTGGTTTGTTAGAGGAGTGAATGTGCAATCAAACTCTGACCCGGTCGATTAAACTGAGTTCTGGTCTGCATAAAAACCGAAAGAAATATCATTTTCAGACTAACTTCTATATTTACGGCAGTTGCTCTTGTCTAGTTATTCGATGGTTGATTTGAAAGATTTAAATGCAACAAGAATAAAAAGGTATATAAATTAAACATAAGCAAAATTAAATCAAAACTTTACGAATGGTGGTCAAACTGCAGGCAAACATGGAGTTGAAACAATATGTTAAGGCAATCAATAACTTTTTGGTTTGATTGGTCCATAAACAGGCCAATTAACCAACTTATATTAAGTACTGAACTCATTTAGTTATCGATTTATTGGCCATGCGGCCATCAGTAATGGAGAAATACACGATGAAGGGTCATTTGGAAAATGCTAATTTTTGGATAGTCATCTCAATATAATTTGAGAACAGAGTTTAACATAAATTCATATAGTTGCTCAGTCACCTGGAGTCGTCATCTCTTCTTTCATTCACACCTACAGCAGTGCAGAAGATAAAGAGTGAAAAACTTTTTTTTGTCACATTTAAGAGTTTCAGAACCAATTTAAATATTAACCAAAGAGAATACAAGTAAATACAAAATACAGTTTTTAAATGAAGGTGTTTTTTATTAAAGGGGAAAAATCCTAATATTTATGTTGTGGTATGAAAAAGTTTGTTTCTTCTCTGAACATCTTTAGAAATAAAATCACGAGCAAAAACTTTTAGTTCTCATGCTTTGTTTGTTTTGTTTTATTATTTCTGACATAAAAGTCAACAGTAAATAAGTTTTGTTTGACGACGGATGTGACAAAAAACAACAAATAAGTAAATTAATTCATTATTTCATTCTGTATTGATGTAAATTGACAAGATGATTTAAATAAAAAATCTGTTTTTACAAATAAATGGAAATAATAAATAAACTCAACTTTGTTTATCTAATAAATTCATATAGTTCACTTGTATAAAACTGAATAAACAACCAACTCAAAAATAAAATAAACTCTATTTAAATAAAATAAATACATACATTCATTTAATATATACAAAATCTGTAACAAAATTAAAATAAATAAAATGATTATTTATTGCAATACAGAAGTTTATCTCAATCAATCAATCCATTCCATTTATTAATGCAAACCGAATAAGTAACTAACGGAATAGAATTAAATGAATTTAGTTTACCTACATAAATAGTGCAATAACACTTAAACACTAAAAGCCAACCAGTTTTATGCCTCAGTGATTAGATGTGAAATGGATTCAGTAACAACCAATCAAAGCTCCCGTTTCTCAGCGATGTTCTCGCCGCCGCCTGGAGCCAGGAGTGGAAAAGTTTTCCTGAACATCTGCTGACTCGCATGTCGGCCACATCGATCATCGTCAGCGCTGATCTGCTCGAGTCGATGGAGTGTCACCTGACTAAATCCTGATTGGGTTTGTCTTTGCTTTTAGGAGATGCAATTACTGAGTCACCAGCACATTTTGGATGCGACCCAGCTTGACGTCGTTGACAACTCTTCTTATTTAAAACCAACAAATAAAGGGAGGAAAAACCTGCTATCCTTCGATTTAAGAGAGCAATCTGTGCATAGCCTCCTGGTAGAGAGGAGCGGGGGTGCGCAGGGGTCAGTCAGTCCGATATGTTGTTTGGGGCATTTAAAGATTTAAACTCCAGGATTTTAGAATCAATACAAAACCTAACAGGGAGCTGGAGAAGGAGAGGCTGATGGGCTTGTGTCTCTGCCTCAGTAAGTGAAGCAGAAGCTGCATTTTCAAAAACTAAATGATGTGTTGAGACTTTATGAAGATGTGAAGGAGAAGATGATGCTTAATAAGATGGAGCATCAAAACTAAAGTTTGCAATTCAGCAGATTTTTAACGTTGAGACGAATCATCAAACAAGTAAAGAGCATTGTTTGAGCTTCTCATCACAGGAAATGGAAAAATGATTGTAGAGATTTGTGAGCATATTAGAACAGGAGCAGAGAAATCATCTGATTCTGTAGGCTGCAGGTTATTAGCCTCTGTAACAGGTGATTCATCTTTACTTGAAGTGCTCTGTGACAGACTGGGAGCAGCTTAAACTACTGCTATCACAGTACAGTTTGTAAATTATTCAGAGTCAAAGCGCCTGCATTCAGTTTGGTGAGTTATTTAAGCATCAGCATATTAAAAGTGCTCAGTGAAAAAGACAGAAAAGTGCAGAAAAATGGTCACATAAAATAACTCCAGCTGCAAGCAGCAGGATGAGGAAGGACTAAGTCATGGCGGAAACTGAGCTCTGATTGTGAAAAGGCGATAAACCAGAACTGGGCCAAAGTGCCAGAAATGACACACAAAACTCAGGCTGGAACAAATATCCTCATTATTTTCCTTTTAAAAGAATAAAATTGCTCTCTATGCAGAAAAAAGATCAACAGAGTGAATTCTGGTCCTAAGAACCTCGGTCTCTGTTGGGTTGAAGTAAACTCAGTGGCAGTTTGGATGCAGAACGTGACTGCTCCAAAAACTGGTCAGGACAACCACCAAACATGCTACACTAGCACTAGCAGAAGAAATGGCTCATGGTCTTTCACTAAAGACAAAAGGAAAATCCTCCAAACACTAAAATCTGACGCCTCCTTTGAGCTCAGTGTCTTCTTCAGAGATATTCTCCTGTTTCCTTCAGTGGTTCTTGGTTTAGTGCCCCTACAGGCGAAGGGAGGAAGAGATCGCTGAAAGGGTTTGGTTCATTTGACACAGTTTGAAACAGAATCACAGCTGAAAATGTAACAAATGTTGCAATTTTGGTTTCCAATCAAACCGATTCTACCGGCTATAAGGCGTGAAAACACCCCTGATCTCCACAATCTCAGTTCCCAGTTTAATGACTGCAGCTCCCAGTTGAACATCAAGCTCTAAAACAAGCTAAAGTTCAGAGAGATCCTGTTGTAGAGACTGAAATAATGCAATGGATATAAATAGAATACAAGTGGTGCTTTAATCTGCAACTCTCAATGCTTCTCTGTATTCAGTATCTTGGCTCTCCGATGTCTAATAGCTCTTCCTTACCTGACCGCAGCCTCCTTGGCTCAAAGCCACACAGCTTTGAATCTTCCAGACAGGAATAGAGAACAGAGCCACAATATTTCAAGATGTGTGGGAGCCCAGAACGCCCACCGAGCCAAAGCTTCACAGCTTTCTCAATCGAACAAGATGGCACAGGGGGCCTCTGGATGCACTTTCTCCTCTCTTTTTTCAACATGTTGTCAGACACATGCAAAAACATCAAAGAGCAATGGGGAGGGAGAAAGAAATATATATATTTGTTACACCCACCTGCACCACCAAGATGACCATGCCTATGGTTCCCAGCAGATGCTTGTTTTCATCCAGCCATTCTTCCACCTTCTCAAAACAGCCCTGCAATGCAAAAAAAAAAAAAAAAAAAAAAAAAAACAGGGGAAAATGAGCATTTTCCAACGTGGGAGTTGAGTCGTGTCAGAAATGTTGCAGTTTTGGGCTTCAGCTGCTCAGTCACCTGGAAAAGTCAACCAAGCAGTTAAATAAAAAGGGCACTTCCTCCTCATGGATAAATATCAGATGAGGTGTCAAAACAAGTGAATTTCCCCATAAGGTCAGGCTTCTATATGCAGGACTGTGGTTTAATGTGAGCAGACTTTCTCTACTTATTCAGAGGTGAGGGACTTCACTTCGGGTTCGGTCTTACAGAGGAGCTTCTTGTTGAGGGGGGATTGTGAAATATCAGGCAGCTGCTCCTCTGGGCAGGATTACACACAAGCTTTCAGGGATGAGCTTTCCCACTGGACCACCTCATTGTCTGCCTATTCTCATGTTGGCAATTACATTACAGCTTTTAATCCTTTACTCTGGACCTGCTGACAAACCGCACGCCAGACTAAATAGGAAATTAGACTTGTAATGGGTTGAGGACGTCGTGCTGCAATAACAACAACAAAAAAAGGGCCGTAATGATCCAAATTCTGCAGTGAAATGTTTAAACGGGTTTAAATGGAAATCAGCTGCTATGCAGTCAGTGGAGGAAGTGTGCAATAGATGGTGGATTTTATGTTGCATGTATACCAGTTTGCATGACAATGATTTAACATGAGATAAAGAGCTCAGTAAGCTTAATGTGCATCAGCAAAAACACCTCAAATGCTTTCCAGATCCCTTTTGGCTGCTGTTAATCTCTGCTATCATTTTTATTTTCTGTCTAGATGTTGGTCTTTTTATGCCGAATCTTTCTGCTGTCAGTTTGTGGTTGTTTTGTATTAATCTCAATATTATTTTGTTCTTTTTCCTCCCTTTGTATATGTTTGTATTTGTCGTTTGCATCGCCGTTCTGCTTTGGAATATGCAACAAGAAATCTTCTCTTTCAGGTGCATCTCATAACTTCAAACATCATTTATTTAAAAAATAAATCAACTGAAAATGCAAAACTCATGAATTGCGTAGAATGATCAGACACACAGTGATGTACTGAATATTATAGCAGAACAACAAAACGGATTTTAATGAAGAAATATTTTTGCTTCACAATTAATGACGAGGCAAAAACGGTTGATGGTAAGTTTAGTGGAAGAAAAACGTTAAGAGAACAAGCAACAGAAATTAGCAGACTTAAGAGCATTAAGAGTAGACAAACTGTGCTACCTTTATGTTTCTGCATAAATAATTAAATTTTTTGTGTAAATTTGTTTAGTTCTGCAATAATTTTCCTGAACTTTGACCATACTGTAACAGTTTTCTGTGTCACCACCAGTGAGTGGAACCTGTGAAACATGTAACTCACCCGGTTCCAGAACATGTTGGTGGAGTTGCGGCCACAGTTCTGGTAATGCTCCTGGCAGCAGCGGTCCGGAACCACCTTCTCCTTCAGGGCCTCGTGCCAGTCCGTGTACGCTACGACACCGCAGCACTTCCACTGCCATCCACAAACACAAGCACATCTGTCAGTCCACAGCACATCTGTCAGTCCACAGCACATCTGTCAGTCCACAGCACATCTGTCAGTCCACAGAGTCCACACACAACTCTGTCTTTTGATTGGTTTGTTGGTCTTAAATAATGGAAGGACTTCTCTCCACCAGCCAGGTTGGATTTTTTTTACGTCACATTAATGGTACAGCTACACGCCTGAAAATGCATTAGCTGGAATGTTTCAGAATAACTTTGCATTTAGGTGATTAAACATTGATGCTAATGTAACACCAGTGTAATGTGTAGTGTGAGGCCCACAGACCTCCGCCTGGATGATGTTCCATGCATTTCGAAGGCCTATGTTGTTTTCTGAGTTGTACAGAGCCAGCCCATCCTTCAGGTCCTGCTTAGCGTTCTCGCTCACCTGCAGATAAAGAGAAAACATCAGCCTGCGGTCAGCCGCCTCAGCGAGGGCAGTCGTCTGACCTGCAGCTTTGCTCCCCGTCTTTAAGATTCAAGAAGGCAGCGTTAGCTGGAGTGCTTGCAGCTGTGCGGTCACATATTTCCCTCTTTTCAAATCAACATGGTTTTCATATAGATGTAAACAATCAGGCCATTATCCACACTGTGCAGAGTGCTTTTAGAGGACTGAGTGGAACTGCTTATGAATTGTTGTTTTTCCTCATGAAATGAATAATGCTGAGTCAAACATGAGTGTTTATTTGAAAAAGAGCAGCAACAGCAAATGGACCGAATTCTGAGAAGCTCTTAACATTTCTGTTATGATTAATAAGTATAGACGCAATGATCAGATTCTGCTATATTTGATGTCACATGTATTTGATTCTGGTGTTATTTTCTCAGCAGGGTTACTTTGGGTTCAAGGAAAGTGACTGAACTGAGTGACGATTATAAATAGCAATGAACTTCTTACTTTTCTGGCTGAATAAAGAGTTAAGCATCCCTATATTGACTGAAGTATCTGCGAAATGTGTCCATCATAATATGAATATGTTTCTGCATTTAAACCTCCTGCTAACTTTGTGTGGTGACTGTCAGACACAGAAGATGTTTGATCCCAGGAGGTAAAACGTAACATGTTCTGTGTCCTAACGTTCACCCCGGGCTCCTCTGTCCGACTGCCAGGCAGCGATTCGGCCCACTGGACAACATGTTTGCACTGCTTCAGAGTCCAGCGTGTTTCACGCCACTGCATCCAAAGCATTGAACTCGAGTTATGTGACACACAATATTTAGTCATGAGGAAATTAGAAGTGCACTGATTGCAGTTTGTTGGCCGATTGGCAATCTTTACAAAGTCTGACCTGCTGATATTGATTTTAGCTTGTATCGTTTATTTTGTGAAAAGTTTCTAAAAACAGTTACAAAGCTGCGGATCTGTCAGTCGGCTCTCCTTTGCCACCAGAACCCGCCCAAGAGAATCATGTTGAGTTTATTCAGAGTTGACTTCTTCAGTCAAGGTAAATAAAAATTGGGTTTTAAACGAATATTTAAAACCCATTGATGAACCTAAATGTCGATAAATGAACATCTATGTTTATATTTTGTAAAGGGCTCGTCAACCTGCACTTGACCAAAAATAAGAAGTAAGATCATTAATTTACAAATGCTTGCTAGGTGCTGTGGCGGTGCAGGGGTGGGGCAGGGCCTCGTGTCGGTGGTCACAGGTTCGATTCCTGGCCTGCTGACATTTGCAGCACTTCTTCCCCCTCTCTGACTGCCCTGTTTCCTGTCCAACTACTTTTGGATGAATGCCACTAGAGCTAACAAAACCTTAAAAAAAAAGAAAAAGAAAAGGAAATGCATGCTAAACTCCAAATGCTTGAATCTACAACATTTACCATAAGAAAAAAGCTTTGAATGATTTCCAAACCAGAACCAGTAAACTAGCGACTCCAACAGTTTAAATCTTGATTTTCGTCACTTTGTCAGAGTCTTTTGTGCATTCACAGCTGCTCTGGGCACATTATTCAGAAGCTGAAGGCATTTTCTTCTCATCTTTTTATGTACAGATGTGATGTCTGCTTCCAAATTTTTCTGGCATTTAACTTAATCCATTTTTTCCCCTTTTCAGGTAAAATATTCCTCTTGCCAACTGCTGCAGCAGAAGATCATCCATGCACCTTTGTGCATAACAGATGGAGAGGGATTCTGTTTCTCCTTCATAGCGTACCTCTACTCACTACAGCAAAAAATACAAAAAAAAAAAAGAAAGAAACGGAAAGAAATCTATTCTTGTTCTTCCAGGCTGAGAGACAGTTATCAAAATTGAATCATTCTGTGATTTACAAGTTCACAGCCTTTTGTTTCTGAATTATCTCATGTTCTTCAGATGAAACAAAGATTACAGTCAAAAGAACCTAAAAGGTTGCGTAATGTGGAGGAACAGACCGTCAGAGGAGCTGTTTCTTTTGGTAATGACTGGATGTAACAGAACAAGAACGCAGCTACTTTAATATGCTTGCAGACGTGGCTGGGTTGAGACCAGAAAATGTGTGAATGCACATAACATGCCTTCTGTATGTGTGTTGTTTCAAAATTTAAAATAACTTGCAGCAAACTTTACGAAAAAGAGCAGACATTTTAAAACTGAGCCGCTCTTTCTCCACCAGGAAATTTCCTTCTTGTTTTACAATTCCCATATTGAAGTAAAAATAGATGTAAACTCTTAGAGGTGTCTTCTCAGTGTTTTATGAAATATATAGTTTATGCAAATAATTATGCTCATATTAAGACCACATGTCCATGGAAAATGAAAGAAATCCTCATCAAAGTATGAAAAACAGAAATTTCTCTGGTTACAAATAAATCAGCCATTTCAGTACTAATGCTTCATACAATCAGCTGGAACAGAGGCAAAGTGTAGCTTTATGGCACAATAACATAACACTGAGTTTATTCATAACAATATTTCAGAACAAAGACAATTATCCCTCTGTCTCTGACACACAGAGTTGGAGAACAAAACTGTAGTTCTGCACACAAATTACACAAAACTCTGTAGGCTAATATCATTATGCATGTTTTAAGTCAGAATAAGTATTCATTTCCTTTAATAAGCATTTACACACTTTGAGCTAAAATTTCCCCAGATATTATTTAGTGAAAATGTGTTCATTTGTTGTTTTTTTCCAGCTATTTTTAAATTGCTTTAATTCTAACAGTTTTATGACAAACCTATCAATAAGTTTGGGATATTTTCACTTTTCGGCTCTTAGTCTTTTTTCTCTTCTGCGCATTTCGACTCCTCTTCAACTGCAGTCAAAATTCTTCAAGAACATAAACCAATTATTTTAAATCATTTTAAATAATTTCAAGTCTTATTTAAAATGATTTTTAAAATACATTTTTGGTTATAATATTTGAGCCTCAAGTCTTGCCCTCTCCTGCTTGAAGCCATCGCCGTTCGCAGGCAGTTTGTTGAGAGGCGAATCATTCAGTCATCATTTTCAATCTAAAGCTACATGTGTTTCTTTTCCTTTTCACTCCCACAGGTCCGAATTTAAAAAGCATTTTAAACATTTAACAGTCTGTGTAGACACGACTGTCAGCTGCTCAAAATATCACTCTAATCCACTTCAAAAATAATAATTTAGACTTTGATGTGATGTCTGTGGTTCTGACACTGTTTCGCTGAAACTTGCCTTTTCACAGCACAAACGTATCATTTTCCTCTTGACTGAACCTCGACAACGCGCTTGGGGTCGTGCCATGTCTGGTGATTAATATCTCATTGGATGTGTTAATGTAATACAGATTCAGAGCCCAGCTCTCCTGCTGTTTGCTGTGCCTGTGAGGATTTGCTAACAAGAAAGAGAGACCAGGAGGCTCCGCAGATATGAGATAATTACGGCTGGGAAAGAAAAATGACACGGTGATGTAATACTGTATGTTGTTTTCACGAGTTAAAAAAACATCAAGACAAAGGGATCACACTTTCTTTAAGTTAATGCTTCGTTGATGGGAGAGCAGAGGGGTATGTATTTTTAAAATGCGAGCAGAAGAAAGAGGCTCATCCTGTGTGTCAGTTTCTAACAAAGCAAGGTGCTTCCAGCCATTGTCTGATTTCTCTGCTCATTGAAAAAGGATTTTACTCGCCTGGAACGTGTTACAAGCTGACACAGAAATACTTGAAATAAAATGAAGCAGCCAGTTTAGCCTGGTTTCTACAGAAGACACAGTACATGGTAAATGATTCCTTTGTGTTGTATCTTCCATATTCATATTTATCTTTTTTCATCGACCGTCAGGATTAACCTGGAAAAAGAAGTTTGTATTATTTTTGTAGTTTTGATTGAGGGCCACAAAGAACTCCTTAAAGGGCCACAAATGGGCCCTGAGCCACACTTTGGACACCTCTGTGTTAGGGCCTTGGAGTTTCACCTTCCTGCAGGAGAACCACACTAAACATATTCATATGTTAAAATAGCCTAAGGTCCAGAAATAGAAAATCTGGAGTTCATAGATGATCTTTATTCATTCTGACTCGACTTGATTCATTTCAGATTTTTATTTGTAAAAATAAGAAGGAAAAATTCTATTCAGATTTGACAATCATCTCTATTTTGTGGAAGTTTGTGTTTGTATCATGATAAAATATGAAAACGTTATGTGGAAAAAAAACTATTTTACCAAGCACTGTCAGGTGAAATCACTCGATCAGGTTCATTCATATATTGTGCACAATATAGAGAGCTTGTATGATAATCAATAATGAAGCAGGTCTGGGTGAAAAGCTCTGCCAGGCAAAACAAGGGTATGAAAACTTTTTAAAAGTACTGACAGATTGATCTAATATTCTTCAGATCAGGTAGAAAAAATCCCAGAAAACTTTAAATCATAATTTTTAAAGCTGCAAGGCAACAAAATCCATCAGCAGAACAGACATAAATGTTCGAGGGATTTTATTTGGTGAAGGTCTTTAGCTACAAGAAGACATTTAACACACCCTCTCCAACGCTTTGAAATAATAATTGCATCATTCCATGTTTCACTGCTGTTTCTCTCTCTGTTTCTCAGAGATGCAGAGGAAGATCTGTGCATTGCTGCTGCTGTTCTTACCATATCTGTCCCTCTGCAGGAAAATTAGATGACGAGCTGCATCATCAATCTCTGCCTCGTACTCCGGTTCCATCTTTTATCATCTGCTCCCCATGCTGGGCTATATGTGATGTTGCTCACTCATTACTGACTCCTCACACTAACATAGTCACGAGAGAACCCTCCTCCCCTCCCGGCTTCCTCTTTAAAGTAAAAACACAGAGAGAAACAGAAGTTTCCACTAAGGCTTGTCGCATTTTCCATTTCTTGCATGAGCATCTTTGTTAAAGTCTGAAAGGAAACCTAATGACAAGAGTCAGGCAAATGAGCTCAGAACAAAAAGGAGGAGATAAAACAGATTTTTGTCGCAATATTTCATGAGGAAAACAAACTTCTGTTGCTGGAACTGGAAACTCTTTCCCGACAACACAAAGAGCCAACATCCAGGTTTCTTTCCAGTAATTTCACTTGAAAGTTGCCAAAGGACATCAGTGCAATGATTCATGTGTGGCATGTGTTGACAAAGGCCTGAGACACAGCTCACACTTCTCATTACAAAGATAAGCTTGTGCTTTCCTCCAGGCTGGCCATGTCTGCGCTCAGCAGCACATTCATCACCGAAGTCTGACGGGTTCAGCCGGGAAAACGGAGACAAAAAAGGGGAAAGCACAATAAAATCATTGGTCACCTTACAGCCTCACCTGTTCAACTGCTTGTTGACACAAATAACCACGGCAACAAGTTAATGCATTTATTCATCGAGTCGTAGTGAAGGCGACTTGCTGATGTTTTAAATGACAGGAACAGAATTGACTTGATTGGTGTTCAAGCATCTGAGAACCAACGGGTCTGCTGAGGTTTCCCTCACACAGACTATGATCTGTAGACCTAAAGCGGTCCACAGTCAGCACACAGCTTCAGTTATTACCGCTAGAAACGACTGAACCTTCAGAAAAACATAAAGACAGTTACAAAGTCAGCCTTCTATTACCTGAAGAACATTTCTAAAAAATGAATGTCACAGCAAGAGCTCGAGAAACTCATCAATACATTTATCTTTAGTTGCATTGATCACTGCAACAATGTCTGCTTAAAGAGTCGATCCTGCTCTGCATCCGAAGAACCGGAACCAAACACGCAGAAGCAGAATTCAGCTTCTATTCTTCTCTAGTCTGGAACAAACTTTCAGAAAACTAAATAACTGATTTTCTTTAAATGAAGGCTGAAAATCCACCAGTTTAGAACGACCTCTGATTCATAAGAACTTTGATTAATTCTAGTGTCCATTCCAATATCTGATAATGATTTTTGATCATTTTGATTATGGTGCTTGTGAAAATGTGATGTTTTAGGTTCTCAACATTTAAAGCCCTTTGACCTGGTTGTAGTATGAAAACATCACATTGACTCACTATCATCTGTCAGGTCTCCAGAGACAAAAAGAAAACTTTTTGCGAGTCAAAGTGTGAATGCAAATGCAGCATTGATACCAGAGTTCAGACCATCTCTGCATGCAAGGTACGTTGGAACCAGACAGGAACAGGAAATGAAGCTATAATTCACACAGGTTCCCCACAATTGGATCATAAAAGACTGGAAAAACTTCTCCTGGTCCTTTGAATGTGATGCTGGTGGGATATTTTTCTATGTTTTCTCTGTGTTCCTTCTGAGCATCATTTAAATCCCACACTGTCCCTTTAGTTTCCACAGTGGACCCATCTATGGCTACTTCCAGCAGGATAATGCACATTTCCCCAAACCTCAAATCGTCTTAAGCTGGTTTTTTGAACATAAATCTGATCTTTAATGTCCTCCTTGGTCAGAACTCAGAGCCGTAGCCCCTCTGGGATGAGGAGGAACGGCAGGAGACAGATCTGCAGTTACTGGAGATGCTGCTGCCAAACATGGACCAGAATATTTCACATTTTAAAAACCCACCTTAATAAGATATACTTAATAAAGTGACTAGTGTGTGTATATGGCATAAAGGGAAGAGTGAGTTTTATGTCTTGCCTCACATAAACAGAAAGGACAGCTTGGCATTCACCACCTGTCCTCAAAGACAACAGCAATTAAAGACATTTCGCTTAAATTCCCAGATGGTGTTTGGGTTCTTCTTACTCAGCTTTACCTCTCTTTACTAAGCACATCTGATCCACTGCAGACAGGGAAGGTATCCCAGCGTGAGAACCTCGTTCTTTCTTAACCAGGCTCCAGATTTGATGACAAGATAACACCTGAGAGAGCAGGTCCACCGGGACCTGTCACAGCGCTGATGTGAAGCTACACCCAATATTCATCACCAGAGTTCAGGACGGAGCTCACGGCTCGAAAAAAGCAGGACTGATCTAATATTTAAGGCTTCAGAGACTCAGGTTGTGTTCACACCTGATCGTCTGGTAGACTCAGTCGGATTTGCCTTCACTGTGTGAAATGAACCAAACCATTTCCCCTCCTCACCTGTGGTGGCGCTGCACCAAGAACCACTGAAGGAAATGACATAAAATCCTCTGATGAAGACACAGAGCTCTACTTCCTTCTTCACAAAATATCAACAAAGATGGAGTGTTATCAGATTTTAGTGTTTTGTAGGATTTATCTTTGGTAAAAGATGTTGTTTTGGTTGTATTTACCCAGAATTCCCTGCTCTATGTCCCTGCTACATATATTTTAACCAAACTGAGACCAACAGCAGAGTTTTTTTTCAGTCTGCATCAGTTTATGCCTTCACACCTTTCTAGGCAAACAAACTGGAGTTGAATTGAAGCGGACTAAACAGGGCTGGTGTGAATGCACCCTAGATCAAAAATCAACATTTGTGTTTTAGTAAACACAAATGTTGTGAACAGACAACAAAGGTTGCGCCAGATGGTGCCTCAGGCCCAACTTCTTATAGGAAACAGGAAGTAGTTAAAAGCATTACAGAGTCACACAAACTCAGAATAATCAATCTACTCTGCAGGTTGTTTGGTGTAGACATTACCATTCTGAACACAGCTGCTTAAAATAAAAAGCACAGCCCATCTGTGAAACACTGGATTCCAGATGGTGTATATGGGAGTGTGTATAAACACAACCAAGTACAAACTCTGGAATAAGTGAATGCTGGCCTGTTCTGGGTCTGCTGACAGGAGACCTTGATAAGCAAACATTTCCCTCCCAAACACATTACCTAAAAATTCTCCTACTTTGATTAGTTTCTCAACTTTAACCACTTGGCAACCAGCGATAAGTGACAGTTTACACACTCAGCTGTCAAGGAGCAGCGTTATCGTTCACGGTCATATGCTCCAATCTGCTCCCTAGTCACAAACACGATCATCTGGGATTTTCAGAAACTTCATGTCAGGATTTTCTTCTGGCAGCTGAAAACATATGTGCCAAGGGATCCACTAAGAACCATGAATAGTAAAGATGAACTCATGTTCCTCAACAACAAGATGTTAATGATCTAAACAATATGTCAGTCAGTAGCTTTACACTGAAAGTTACACATTTACTTTTACATCCAGAGTGAAACAATTAAAGGTGTTTTGCATGAAAATGAAGGTGCAAGAAAATGACCCTTAAAATAAAACATGCTAATATCCTGAAGCTGTCTCTAGTTTAGGGAACAAATTGAACAGACTGCAACAATTATATTTGAGACAGATGAAAGGATGGAATGCAAATATTTTCTCAATTCTATTAGAAAGGTGAGAAACAAAGACTTGATTATGCTTCATAGTCACTTTCACCATCCATTCTTTATTTTGGTTTGATTTTGTCATGTTTAAATATTCAGTCATCCAGTCCAAAAGAATTAGACAAAAAACATAAATGACAGAAAATATAATTTGGCTAAAAGGTGAAACCCACAGACTGAACTCTGCTGCTAAACACATAAATACAGTCTAGTTGCTGTGGCCCCATTTAAAGAGAGATAAACAGGCTTAACATTATAAGGTTTATTGCCAGGAAGCATCACTATCATAAAAAATAATTAACCGAACACAACCTGCATTAGATTTTGTGAAAAGCTCATTATTTTTGCAGCTGTAGTGGTAATAATTGCTCTTCTTGCTTTTTAATAAAAATGAATTCAATTGTTGTATGTTCATTTTTCATCCTTGTGTAAACAGAAGCAATATTTTTATTCAAGGTATCCTGCTGTGAAAATTTCATACCAGCTCCAGCCAAGAATATTACTTTCATTTCTGAACAATTATGTTTTTTTCTGTAACGGAGAAGTGGTTATTTGTTTTGCTTTGACTCAAACAGATGTAGTTACATGGGGAAGATATCTGGTCATGCTTGAGCAAAACTGTAATGAGGCCTGTACTCTGCATCCTCATAGAATAAATTAAAAGTGCAAGACTTCTCATCACAACCATTTGCTGTTTTCCAGCAGAAGAGGCTCCATAAATCATCCGATGGGGTAAAACATGGTGTTGACATCTATTCTTTGCAATAAAGGCCAGATTGTTTTAGTCACTCTATTTAAACTGATTAAATTAAATTGGTTGTAGTCAAAGCAGAACATCCAGGCAAAAATACTCCCACCTCTTCCTGCTTTTGAGAAGGAAAGTGAAACACGCTTTTGGCTCACAGTTAAATCACAGCATAATTGGAGGCTTATCTACTCAGCTCATCTGCTGGACACGTTTTTAGGGTTAAATTAAGCAAATGATCTTCTATGCATGATATTTTATCCATAATTAGTTACTTTGAACCCCTCTGGAACATAACCCGTCTCCTTTCCGTCTTTTCCATGGCAGGTAAACGGAAAGGATCCTCATCGTCTGTCGTAACGCACAACCGATGACTGAACGATGTCCCGCCTTTACCGAAGGGACTCTGTCCTACTGAATAGTCACACTTAGCCGTGTTACAATCACCGTCTTTTGCATCTAGAGCCAGAGTCTGTAACTGAAATAAACGGCTAAATTACCTCCTCAACACGTCATCAGGTTCTTCAGGATCCTGCCAGTGAGCCATTTGTTTTATCCACATGTGATAGAAGAGGGATGATCGAAAGCTGCATTCGCACCATTCCTGGTTAGTCTGCTTTAATTAAACTCTCATCCGTTTGCCTGGACAGTCAGCTTCATTTGGGAAGGTGAAAAACCCAAAAAAAGCAAACTCTGGTTCACCTACAAACCTTGGCCTTGGTTTGGTTGAAGTGGACTCTGATGTGATTCATCACATCAGATCTCTGAACGCCAAGCGGAACAGAGACCAAACTAATGAATCTCCGGATTTATCTCTGCTTTTTCTTCTGGAAGGTGAACCTCCACCTCAGTTTCTGGTCTGATTGTCCCCCCTGTCCTTGTGGAAGAACAGCGCCCCCACAGCATCATGCTGCAACCACCATGTTTCATGGGTGGGACAGAGTAAGCAGGACCATGATTATTGTCCCTTTTCCTCCACGCCTGACGGTTTGTTTGTGATTTCAGCCTCATCAGACCAGTTCACTTTCCTCCACGTTTGCTGTGTCCCCAGCATCATTTGTTGCAGACTTTAATGAGTCTTCAGAGCTTGGGCTGTTGTTCCAAACCTAACCATGCTGCTAATGTCGGCTGGGTTCCTTAGTCTCCTTGATGCTTGTTGTTCTCTAATGAATCTCTGAGACCAGAAACAGAAGAGGTGCATTTAGATTCAGATTAAATCAAACTAATTTTGACTTTATTTCCAAGTTAGGTGACTTTTGAAGGCATCAGTAATTCCACTAGCTGCTGTATGAAACTCTTCCACGCAATACAGGTTCGTCCTTCATGACTGAAGCTCCTTGTAAGGTAAGTTAAAGGTTTTGACATCTTATTTCACTCATTCTATCACCTCCATCTGCACACTCACCTACTGTCCTGCTCTCAGGCTGCATATCGTGGCTCGCTCTTATTCCGTCCTAATAAACTTTCCGCAGGGTTCGGCTGGGCGTTGGGCGATGAAGGCGCAATGAGGTCACAGCGTTCAAGACGGATGGCTGTAATCTGGTTTGTGGCCCCGCCATCTGCTGCAGTCAGCTGCTTGCTAACTGCAGGGCCGGCCTTTATTATACTATGTGCCGCTACACGACATTTAATCAGCAAGCTTAACATCTCAGGGCTGTGGAGGGAAAAAACCCTGACCCACACATACCTGCAGGCACAACTGCTGGGCTGAGGAAGATGAACAAGAATTTCCCCATTAGGGGGGAAGAAAGGCGCCGCTAACACTGGAATAAACAGGTGGAAATGTGAGAGAACGACCAGCTAAACGAAGGCTTTCATAAGAACGTCTCCCAGCTTTTTGGTGTGTTCTCCATGCGTGTTTGACAGCTTGTCACACAAGGAGGTTTGAAGTTCACATGAGGCGTCACTCATGACTTTTCCATGGCCTATTTAAAAGATAAATTTTGTGTCTTGCAGGCTGATTTATGTTTAAAAGCTGCCAACAACTGTATGTCTTCCAGACTTGTTAATAAATGCCTTGTGATTAGAGGATCAAATAGGAGAAGTGAATTAGAGATTCCTCTGATCACAGCCTGCAGCAGCGGATGCCGAGAGCCTCATACAGCATACGTAATCTCACTTAAGATGAGGAAATTGAGGAGCGAAAAAGACAAAACAAGCAATTTCTTGTTGCTGGATGTGATGTACAACATTTGTCCTTCATCTGATCTCGACTTTCAGTTGGTCTGCAACTCCTGATCCAGCCCTAAACAATCCTCTTAACTTTGCAGGCGTGTTGTTTAGAAGCCAGCTGAAAATTCCCATAGTTAGCTTTAATAGCTTCACTTCCCGATGACATTTGAAGACCAATAAAGGAAACAGATTTATTCCCGATCCACATTATCGCAGCTTCACATCCCATTAGGTCTAAACTCACTGTAATTTTGCGAGATGGGACGAACATGAATCGTTATGGGGGATTTACTGAAACATGTGTGGATCAGAGAGTTCTCCCAGAGCAACATCCAATCCTTTATTAATGCAAACTCATTTCATTTCTCATTTGGAAAAAAAAATCCTCAGCCCTGCTTCGCTATCTTTTTCTGACTTCACAGGTGATGGGAGCGCAAAGAGGCTCTCCATTTAAATTCCCCAGGAGGGATCATGATTTCTTCTTCTTCTTCTTTTTTTTCCCTTCTCCATAAAAAGTTAAGCCAGAAATATTTTGCTGATAAGGCATCAAACATATTTACTCCAGGCATGGCATGCCTGTGAGACCTGATCCAAATCTGAGAACTGATGGGTTACTAAATGAATTCCTTTATCTGCTTGAGAGTTTAAGTTTGAGCAATAACCTTTGAACAAAGACGGAGAATTAGCTGATGTCCCGAGGGTGGAAAGTAGGAGAGAAAAAACATCTATCAACAAACTGTCCTTGAAAACAAATAGAAGTTGTGAGTGCTTGTCCTGCGAAACACAAGTTGTCATCGCAGAGAAGAAACAGTTGTGGATGATATAGTCTGGTAATATCTGCAGCTTAAAATAACTCCATCTGTTGTCGCCCCAGACGTTCACCTGACTTCACCTGCTGAGGTCATGGGAAATGTGGCGAGCTAATTACACAGAGCCAACTGGTTCGGTTTGGTACCCTGACCTTTGACTGCTGGGCTAATGCTAGCATGAAGACATTCAAGCTCCTGCTGCAGAAAATACTAAATATACAAGGAATGGAGGAGGGGGGGCTCTGACCCTGGAAGACAACTGGGAAACTCTAATTACTTTAAGACACTGACATGCCAAGGCTGACATTTTCATACATCAACAGCTGAGAGTGGAGTCAAGTTATTTTCAATAGGTAACATATGATATGTTAGGCTGAAAAGTATTTCCATTATTTATATAGCTGACAATGGCTCTAAAATTGCCAACACTCCTGTTAAGAGTCCAGGTTTTGTGATATGAAAAAGAATACAATAAATCACCTTGAAACTTTTTCAATCTTCGGTTTCTTCTATTCAGCTCAACTATAAAAAAGAAAAATAAGTCTACAGGAAAAGAAGGAAAATGTTGCAATAATCTCTCACTGCATACGTGTGCATTGCCTTTAATACCTTGTTGGATTCAGAGCACTCAGTTTTCTTCAGTAGGAAACTCTCAGGATCCCACAACCTGACTGACACTGGATCACCAAAACTTTTCTCATCAAAAAAACTTCAGTGAATAAAATAATGCTTTTAAATAAAGTTCAGTGTTTTGAAGGTCATCATAATTTTATCTGACATGAATCTGAGCTCGTGTTGAGGTTCTAAATGAGACTCAATCATCTGACCTCATTAAATAAATATGTGAAAAGCTTCTGATGAGGAAATGTAAAGCAAAACATGATGCAGCCCCCACCGTGCTTCACTGTGGGTAAGGCAATCATTTGGTGATGTTTAGTATTGTTACTGTGCCAAACTGCTTGGAAATGTGGCTCAAATATTTCAGCTGAGCAGATATATTTGCAGTCAGCTGAAAGCCCATCTAACCCGACTCTACAGAATGCTGGGGAAAATTGCTGCTGCTCCTCCCTGATCATTTTTAGAGATTTTTGCAGGTTTTAGAACATTTTGTCATCCAATCCTTCTTTCAATTCTTGGAAACTGTCTTTATGATATAAAAGTGTGTTTATAAAAATGCTCTGGATTTTCTTTTTTACTCTACTCCTGAATGTACAGTGAAATTATTGAAACTTTTGTAACTTTCCTGCTAACTTCAGTTAAATAATTAAAACGGGAAATAACAGAAAACTTGCTCTAGGACAACTAACTTTTACTTCTAGTTATTTAGACTGAGTGTAGCTGATGGCAGGTTTGAAGTGAAGAAGTGGAGACAAAAAGACAATTAGATTAGATACATTTGTTTGCCCCAGTAGACAATAGAGAAAAACAGAAAAAGTCTTAAAGACTTGCACAACAAACTTGAATCAAGCCCAACTCTCAGGCTGTTTAAGATAAACTTTAGCTACATCATGCAAGAAAAACAACAACAAAAAAATACTAAAAGAAAAACCAGCTGCATCATTTCTTCTAGAAGACGTGTGTTTCAGACTGTTATGCTCAAGTATTTGTTGTTTAACAATGTATTCCCTTTCTGTTAGTTTTAGAGTTGAACATGCAGGGCCATCCTCCAGCCAGTGAACTGATCAGAACCGATTTGTTTCTGCTCTCCGTGCTCAGACCTGCTGCTGGCAGGGCGTGAGTTCAGCTGCAGGCTCACAGACAAAACTGAGGAATGAAACTGCTTACTGCTTCCTGTAACTTCTAACATCAGGTCAGCAGCTAAAATAACATCACCCATTTTAGCAGTCATTTACATGACAGATGATTATTCCATCAAAACCAAAACTTTTATTTTTATTTTAGAAAAGGAACACTTAATGCTTTAATGGTGGCCGTATTAAAAGCTTGTGATGAACCACATTTCATTTGTGCAGAATAATTTTGTTTTCTGCTAAAACTGGAATGAATATGAATTAAAACTGCTTTAATTATAATTAAGCTCCAGTAAAAATCAGAAGAGGAGAGAATTAAATATTTATGAATAAATTGAACAAGTCGAGGTAAAACAAAGTATGCAGAACAAAGCAGAGTTAACTTACCTTATCAGAGTACACAAAGAAGAGGATGAGGAGGATCAGCTCTGCCAGAAGAATTATCAGCAGTACGATGAAGAACTGTTGGACAAACAGAAAGTCTTTTTCAGCAGCTGCTCTGTAGAAATCAATTATTAAAGTCATGCTCTCACGTTTTACAAACACATGTTGTCAAACAGAAGATGAAAACAGATGGCGTCCTGCAGCTTGAGATAAAAATATATTCCAATAATAAAAAACACAAGAGTCTGAAATTCAATTTCTCACAGTAATTACAGACAGAAAATCGAGGTGAAAGGAAGCTAACCATAATAATGTCTGAAAGGTGTAATAATAGAATTTGTACATTCAATACATTTTCATACATTTTGCATAACTTTCTGCTTGTAGGAAGACATTAAAGCACATAAAGATGCACAAAAAAAGCAAAACTAATTATTAAAAATGAGCCATAGAAGCTCTGAGTAACTTAGTCAGAATAAGAAGAAATGCTTTTCCGTCACAGGAAACATAATAAAGTTTCAGGACTTATGAAGTATGCATGACTCAAAACATCCTCAGCTGCACATATTCAAAAGAAAAAGAGTTTATGACCTCAGAGAACAATCGTGGAAAAAGCCTCCAGCAACATCTGTTGTTAGGCAACATTCTGATCGATGCAAAAGTTTTAGCAACAAATTCCAAGAACTTAAAATACCAGGAAGTTTTAAATACAATAAAAACAGTGACATCAATCGGGACACATTGTGAAGAGGACCATTTTGTTTTTACAGTCCTGTTATTTTTTTTATATATAAACTAGGGCAGGTGGTTTATTAATCTCAGAATTTGAGATTGTTTGTTGCTTTTGCTAACTTTATTAAATTTAGTTCACATTCAGAAATACTCTTTATGGATAGAATACCAGAATTGAAGTATTTGGAGACCGACTCCTTGCCACCATGTTGCATCCCTCGCTGTGAGAGATCAGCTGCAGAAATCCCTCCCAGCGTGAAGAACATATAAAGAAAAACTGTCTAGAAATTGTAGCCCAATCCATCGTCATATTCTGCAGAACAATCTTAGTTTGTTTATAAAAAACAGTTTGAACAAACAGTCATGAATAAAATATTTCTTGGATGTAGGAAGTGCAGATATTTTTTTAAGGAGAGAAAAAGAGGTGGATTGAAACCAAATCTTGAAACATTTCACCAAAATGGGCGGAGCCAAGACACAATGGAGGGCGTGTCCAAGAGTGTGGACGAACTTTGTTGCTATATTTAGTGGAATTTCAGCTCCTCTATCAACTTAAAAAAAAAAAAAAAAACAACAAACAAACAATTAATGAGTTTTTTTCTGTCGTTGAAATCTGATGGCGATCTGCAACTCTGCTGTCATAAGCGCCTCCCACTGCCAGTCGTCCTCCCTGCAAACCGCCTGCAGTCACAGCAGACGCAAAACACCCTCTGTCCAAACATTCACACATTTGCAAAGCTGATAATGCATTCAATAAATGATCGTTACTTCAACTCCTGACTCACCACCAGGGGGCGTGTCTGCGTGAGATGGTTTTACTGAGTTGTTTTAACCAAGAGGAAAATTCAACTGTTTAAGCAACATTCAACTTCACAAATTTATTATGTCAAACATATTATATAAAAACATATCTCTGACTAACTAATTTAAACAGATTATCAGCAATTAAAAATTGTTGATTTGGGATTTTGTTGCACTTTAATATTAAACTCTTCTGAAGTCTTGCCTCTCAGTTGCTACCATGTGTCTTCCCTGATGCTTCAACTCAATATTTACAACCTTTTCTGCACAGCATGGGAGGAAGCAAGAAAACCTTGATCCCTAACAAACCTAATTAATTCAATGCTCATTGGGAAGGGGAGGGGTGAACCATTTCTTATTTCATGGCCCACATAAAACACTTTGAGCAGCCTTTTGTTGTTAGCATCTGCTTTGCAGGTTTTAGAACCAGTGCTGCTTTTCCAGTCAGCTACCGACTACAGCTGACTGCTTTCTACATTTTCATCTCTTTCAGGTATCTTTGTGTTTTCATGTCTACTTTTATTTTCTTAGTAAGCAGTTCCTGACATTCTAAAAAGGAAGAACCTCAAAAAATACTGCAGAGGATGTCGGAGCTTTGAACGCGCTGTAATCCAAAGGGAGATGTTGTCAAGGTAAACGCTCGGTTTTGTCTGCCCCCTGAGATCCAAACCTGCACTGATCTTTGAACAACATGACACCATCAGCCCCAATAACAACCTCCAAAACCCCCAGGTGCAAAAAAAAAAAAAATAATAATAATAATAATAAGAAGAAGAAAAGAAACAACCCTGACTCTCAGACAGCACTTCCATAAAAAACCTCAGCATGGCTTGATATGCAGAGCCATCCCTCAGTGATCTGGCAGTCGATGTTCCCTACCTGACATTTTGCCTAATAAGAAACATCAGGACTTTTAAATGTAATATTTTACATTAAACCATTTTATTATTCACAGCCTCCAACCTGCCTCCTCGCTGCCTGCACTTTGCTCTCCTCCACTTCACAGTTGTCATCCAGGTGAAGGAAGCCGTGTCTAGCACCGAGGATTTGGAAGGGCTTTGGACTGATGCAAGAGCTTCAAGGGATTGAGTCGTTTGTGATGTTAAGTAGTCGGAGGCCTATGTTTACCTCTCATTTAAACTTTCTAGACATGAAAGTTTTAGTTTTCTTTCCAAATCCACACAAACATCCTTCAACGGAACAAACTTCCATCATTAACTTGTGCTTCAGCTACAACACTTATAAAATCATAGCCAAACAGAGCAAAGCCAAGCCAAACTAAGTTTTATAATGAATAATAGAACATTTTAATTATTTAACTCATTAATATTAAGTGCTTTTCAGAGTGCTTTGCCCATATAGTACAATCATTTGCTGACATACTTCACAAAGCTTCCTTTTGAGGGAGAGTCGACTGACTGTACCGACTCCTTCAGCCATCATTATTCTGCTTTAGTTGTTTCTGCTTTTCCTGAACCTAAAACAGGTTTAATATGGACAACATGGCTCAGCGCCCAGGGTGCCATAGGATCAGGGGATGACACAAGCCCTATTTGTAGACAAATAAAAGCCATGTCAGTTTTTTTCTATAAAAAATGTCTATTAGTTATTGTTATTTCCATAAAAAAAATGAATCCAGAATTACTCATGCAAATCAAGTCTGGACTGAATAATCTAAAGTTTTTCTTACTCCTGGGAGTTCAGCCAATCAGCACCAAGGAAAATGAATGGCGCTCATGGATTGGCTGCTTATGACAGTAGCATATCAAGTAGCACTTTATCTGCATATTTCAGCTTCCCAAGCTGAATATTGTATTTATGTTGGACAGAAAAATATTCAAATAGTGAACTGTGAATAGATGGAGGTCCACAAAGTTTTCCTTTGGAGATGAGCTCCAACTTTTAGAGGTTTGAAAGCCTCTTTGCCATCACCCTCATCTTCATCTTGCTCCACAGACTATCAAATTCAAGTGTCACTACAAATCATTAATGATCCTCCTCGTCACAAGAAACATGTTATATTAAAATATTACTTTAAACGTGCAGTAAATCTGCTGCGGGTATGGATATTTTTGGGCTTGATGATATCTTGCACTGTGTTAAAAAGGCAGAAGAATCAGCTGCAGTTCAAAAGATGAAGTGCCAAGACAAATAAAGTCTGAACTGAATAATTTAATACAGAACAGAGTTTCTGCAAAGCTCAATTTGAGATTTATAAAACCTTTATTACTGTTGTGAAAGAGCATTTTCCTTTGGCTTAAGATGAGATGTGGAAGTGAAGCACAGTTCTTATGCTGGTGGGAATTATTCCACACTCATAAACAACTTTGATTTGTGAATCTTATTTAGCAAACCTAAAAATGGTGATTAATTTTTGAAGAAAAAATAGTTAATAGTTATTTCTTGCTCCATTCTTGGAAACCTAACACTGACCAGGCCGCAGGTGAAAGGGCTCGACATGCCGGACTCCAGGTTTTCTGAAGGACAGATGGATCGTTTGTCATTCACTGCCTTCCTCAGTCTGCTCACTTATGTGACTATGTGTGGTTATGTGTGATGTTTCTGGTGTGATCTTGTCTTTACTCTCTGCCATGTTCGGTGTGTCAGCCCATTTCTGCAGGATCCCGGCTGGCAGCCTCCAGTTTCTATAATAGATTATTTCCTTTTCTGCGCTCGCCCCTCAGGAACCTCGCCTTCATTTGAGTTTCCCGTTTTAAACCAGCACATGACATGAACTGTGACCAAAGGGAAGCAAACGACATGTAAGCGTGTTAATTTTCAGAAAGAGAGAATCCCGCAGCTCAGTTTCAAGATTTCATTCTTCCACCCAACTGAGAATGAAAACAGAGTAAACCTCCACTGGAATGTTTCTGCTTCTGTTGAGGTCTCTAAATTAATCACATTCTACACATCCACATTAACTTTTTTAAATAAAAGCATTAGTTCACAAACCAAGTGTAAAATTATGGCCACCTAGCTAATTAAGTTGCCCTGTACTTCATGTTTGCTCAGTGTTCTCTGGGATTTGGAGGTCAAATCAACACTTCAGTTCACTGTCGATCTCCTGAGCCAGTTTTGTTCTGTGGTAGGGATCGTTATCCTGCTATAATTGCCCCAAATCATCAGGAAAGTTACAGTCTGCACCGTCTTTACTGAGGGCAAAGTAAAAACCACATGGACCAGTTTGAAACTGATCGCTGCCGACTGGGAACTCATCACCAGACCTGCAGTTCTGGAGATCCACTGATCCAGGCATTTCAATTCATCCTTCATCAGTCTCAAATCCTGATTACTTCCCATTTTCAAACGACAAAATGTTCCATTGCTGCCTAACAAATCCCAGCTGCCAGCATGAGTTATGTTAAAGAGATAATGAATATATTTTACTTCACATGTCAGGATTCATAACGTTCTGACTGTTGCATCAATGCATTAAACTGATTGAACTTGTACAGATCTGTTTTTTCTCCATGTTCTGTAACAGACAACTTAAAGAGATCTGTCAAGCAAATTAAACTTGTCTGCAGGAAACAGATTATGTGTCTATAAAAACATTTGCACTGACAATGAATCGCTCCCATTAGATTGGCACAAGAACTAATCTTGTCAGAATGTCCAGCTGGGTTGTTTGGGATTCATTTAAAAGATTCATGTTTGTTTGTTTGGTGTTTTAACGTGACCCTGATAAAAAAACATTGAGTTCAGTTTAAACATTTAACTGTGAAGGTCCAAACCCTTTTGTACTTTTTTAATGAGGCGCCTTTATCTGTTGGTGATTTTCAACAGTAACTTCCACATTATTTGGAAAAAAATAACATTTGAATTCTGCAAATGGAGAAATAAAATAAGACATCCTGTGTATTTATATTGATACATTTCATAAATCCAGATTTTTCTCTTGTACATGAAAAAAAAACCCAAATGTTTCAAATTGATCCAGATTTTATAACTATATTTCCCCTGATAATCACCAATATTGTAACACAATATTCACAATCTCTAACTCAAACACATTTATTATTCATACCTACTTAAAACATGAATAAAACATAACTTCTTCAGTGGTTTACAAACTTCTCAACAGTTCTGATTTGCTTATTCAGCACAATTTTGAGGGGAAATCTTAAGAGAAACAAACACATTTATACTAAATCCAAGAGGTCTTGTTGACTGTAATGGTTATATGGCAGGAATTTTTGTAAAAAAAAAAAAAAAATCTATATAAATATTGAAGGAAAAAAAACAAGAAAATTTAAAGTTTGAATATGCAGAGATTGAACTTACGCTTAAAAGCAGGCACTTGTTCTCCTTAATGGCACCCAGGCAACCAAGAAAGCCCGTCACCATGACCATTGCGCCAACAGCAATGACCATGTTGGCAGCTGACAGAGACGGGAATGAAGGTGAGAAGGTGGCGAAGCTGCCCTGAGACACAGAGAGCCAGATGCCCACGCCAAGCAGCCCACAGCCACACAACTGCAAAGCAGAAGACAACAGATGTGAGGGTGAGAAACGGACAAGTTGGGGTCTTTTCAGGCACAACGTTAAAACATCTCCAGCTCTTCCCTGGATGCCCTGATTATCACTGAAGACCTCCTCAAGCAACTACGGTTACCTTTTATTGAAAAAAATAAAACAAAAACTAAACGTACAGCCCAACTGTTTCAGCTGCCAGGGACCCAAACAGTTTCGAAACAGCCAGAAAAACCAACTAGGATTATGTTAATTACAGCGGCGATAAGCCAATAACAGCTCTGGGAGAGATTAGGGCAAAAAAAAATTGGACTTGAGCCGCAGAGTTTTTGATTATGTGAGCAGATTACAATAAATCCAGAACAAACAGATATGTAATTAGTCCCAGACATCTTCCAGGCTTTCTGAAGCCACCTGCAGTGGATCTGAACTTTAACAAGAAGAGGCAGCTTCCTAATCTCACTCCAGCAGATTCCTGCTGATGTGTGTGGCATCGCAACATGGAGCGTTCAAGGAAGGCTTTGATTTGCGGATGTGTTGTTCTATTTTTTCAGAGATAATATCACACGACTTTGGAAAACATAGAGTGAGAAAAATGGGGGCAGTTGTGGGTGACATCCAACAAAAAGAGCAAACAAATACAGATTGTCATTATTTTTGTAGTTGGAAAATATAAGAATTGTATTCAATAAGCTCTAATTGATTTTCAGACACATGCGTGGCTGGGATCATGGAGTTTGAGGTTTGAAACAATTTCTGGACTGTTTGGTGCCATGACATCCTGAGGAAGTATCAACTTTGATTTAAAACAGGTTTGAACAGAATTATTGCAAGACCGATTAGCTCCAGCGCGGCTCTCCTTACCATCAGGCGATGATGTGTAAAAGTAACTTTGAGCTTTAACTGCAAGAGTCAGGAAATGGTGAGAGATGCCTGAAGTCTAATGAGTCCTACAGGATACATGCAAGAGCCACACATCCCCATCTCAAATGTCAGACGAGCTCAGTCTGACTGCTGCTGAACTTTGACCTTTGAGCTGTTCTGTTTGACTTCACACAGGCTGGTGTGAAGACAAAGACCTGGTGCGTGGAGAGCAGCGCTCCCAGGAAGATGATACGCATGCACTTTCAGAGAATAAGCAATGAATCAATTAAAAAGAAAAGAGGGAAAGAGCAGCGCAGACAAATGGATCAAGACCGATAAGAGCTCTGCTTGAGTCCGCTAAAATTAACCAGCTGAGTGGGTTGTCCTGTAAAACGCCTGTTCAGAATGTCTCCTGTCAAGGTTGAAGGAAACGCAGGCTGCAAAAGATCCTTGATTTTCAGACCTGAGGGAGCGACTCTAAACGGACAATAAGAGAGACTCAATTAAGTTTCCTCATCATAACAATGCAGAGTTTTTAAAAGCATCTTAAAAGTACAATTGTATCTATAAACAATCCAATTTTAATCAACATAATAAGCAATATTTTTAATTCAAAGGCCATTTTGCAGCTAAATTATAGAATGAACAGACATATGAGCTCAAAAAAGTTATTATTGTTTTCCATCAGTTATTCAGGATCTCCAACCATCAGATAGATAAAAAGTAAAAAGGAACTACAGCTGTAACAACCTCAGAGGTTTGCTAGAGAACAATTTAAAAAAACAGCATCATGCTGGGCTTGTGTTCAGCAGGAACAGGGAAGCTGCTTGGAGTTGATGGGAAAAGGGATGGAGATAAAACCAGGACAATCTGGGAGGAAAACCTGTTAGAAAACGTGAGAGGTTCAGTCAACAGAGAACAGGTGATTTATAGACACCACAGTTTCTGGCCTCCGTTTGAAAAACTAAAGGCTAAAAAACGCATGTTTACTTTACGTTTTTGCATTGGTCTGTCATAAAACATTCAGGCCCAACAATAAAATATGCAGCTGAAACATCTAGAAATGTAAAACCTTCCAACAGGGTAAAACATCCAAATGGGAGCAAAAACCAGAGAGAAGCAGACCGACGCTTTCTGTCCTTTAAATGCTGAATAATTCCAGTGAAGCTGAATTCATTGGGAGGAACATTAGCCTGTTAATGGCAAACTGATTAAAAACAAGAGGAGTCCAAAAGTCATTTGAAAACAGTGGAGAGAGGTCGTCCTTTTCGCTGAGCGTCAAATACACAGATTCACAGCCAGCGCCGTCCTGAAGGCCAGATAATATATAGTGTGAGAAGGGATTTAGGGAAGCAGGGGACTAATAGAAAGTTTAGGAGGCCACATAGATAAAGTGGATTTACAGCTAGTGAGGGGGGAAGCTGAGAGGTTTAAGAGTCCTGCTGGGGAGGAATACAGTACATTCTCTTAATTGTGTTTAATGCCCAGTGAAGGGAGCTTATCCGAGTGTGTCAGTCACGGCGGCGATGGTGAAACCGCCCAGCCCTCCTCAATCTGTCAGATCTGAGCCGACATGAACACGCCTAATCCCCACTTCTGCTGCTAGGAAAGGCCAACGTTTCTGTGCCACGGGACAAACCGCCTCTGATCACAGACCTGACACTTCTCTGATGGGTTCTGACCGGTGGCCTTCAGAACCCATCTGCATAAAAACATAAAAACAGGGACAAAGAATCTCACTTTGTTTACAACATGAACAGTTATGATTGTCTTTTCTGTCCAGATCTAATTAAACTGCATCTCAGTAAATCATATCATCAGTAAGTTCATTTATTTCAGTGATTAAATTCAAAAAGTGAAACATTTCTATAGACTCACTGTTTCTGTCACTCTGTGGCTCCCAAAGCTTTTCCCACACTTTGGGTATCACTGCCACAACTCATCTGCATTTATGACATTATTCTTGATTGAGAAATTAATAGAACTCCATTTATATGCGTCGTAGTGAACCTGTGAATCTACTCTTCAATGTTCCTTGCTATTCTTTCATTTTGTCCTTGTTTCTTGTGAAACCTTTTTCCATTATGTTTTTCCTTCCACTGAACTTTCCATTTATATTTTCGTCAGCTTCAGTAATCCTCCTGGTGGAAGTCTGGACTGTCGACACGTCCAGCGTCCATCATACTCTGACCATCATTATGTTCCTCCATTCGAAATCTGTTATTATTGGTTTCATCCATTATTCGCATTTTCTGCTAAGATGAATTTGTTTTTTTGTTTATTAAAATTAGCTCTTTGATCCAGGGATGCTTCCATCATTGGCACTAATCGCCGGTAATCACTGCACCCTTCAGAGGAAGCTCGTTTCAGCTGCTTTCATGATGGTTAAGTGAACTACAACGAAGCTGACGGTGAGATTTGAGGATAACCAACATTCTCTGAAGACATTTGCCTTCACTGAGCTGTACATGTGTTGCAGCTCTTTAAACTTATTCTCATTTCGCTCACTAATAAGTGCCGCTCTACCACTGCACCAGATTATGACCTCCAGATTATTTACTGTGTGGTTCTGGATAAGTCCTGTGAGCAGACGCACACAGCTGCCATTGATTATCCTCAAATCTCATCGTCATCTTCATTCATTCCAGCTTCGTTGTAGTTCACTTAACTATCATGTCATCATTAAGCAACCAAGTTTGACACATGACAGACCTCCAGGTCCACAACTCTTTCAAATTTAATCCACGTTATAGATGGATAAAGTCTCTCTGCAGCCTAGCTTTTCAAACGTCTGTCTTGGTTAGGAACTGGCAAACACTGTCAAAACTCATCAGCAGCTTTTGCCTTGATGCTCGGTTTTACGGCGCTCCCATGCATGCATGCAGCATGAGATGCTTTCCAACACCTCACACATCTCTCTCAAGGTTGCTTTCATATCTGAGACCTCAAGGTACAAATTGTACCGCTGTGATAAAAAATTAAGAACAATCTTTGCAGCAGAGAACACAAGCCTGACAGCACAAGACCGTTTCATTATATGTAATGTTTAATCTTTTCTTTGCAAAATAATGGGAGATTGAGATAATGTTTGACCTACGCATGTGGTGAGCGACATTTTTAGAGCACTTTCTTGGCAAAGAGAGAATGAAGTCAACTGTCTAATAGCACAAAAAGAAAAGTGAGATAACGGCGAGCAGATTGGAGTCAGCGTTAAGTTTTAGTTGGAGGAAACAGGAGAATAAGAGATGAGACTGTCTCTGTGAATGAGTGGGGGCGTTTTAATAAGCTCAGGGGGCAATAATTGCAAGAGTACAATAGGAAGCAACAGTGATGGAGCTTTCTACAGAGAAAAGTGATGGAGGAGAGGTCAGCGGTGAGATGTGGATGAGAGCAGAATATTAAAACCCAGAGCGAACAGAAAACACTGGAGATGAGTGTAAGAAGAGGAGTAAGCTCAGAGAGAAAGATGAAGAAGAAAATAGGTTGTGACCCCTCTTCCAAGTGGTTGGCTCAGATGATTATCAGTTGCTGCGGTAACTGACCGGGTGACATGGAACCAGCCACTTTCAAACCTCTTCAATCTCCTCCATATCAACCAGACGACAGGTGAGACACTGAACGACATTTTACACACTGATCACTCAGGGAGGTCATGACCTCTGGCACTGCTTCTGTCGCATCGGTCCGACTCCTGGAACTGGGATCGTCATGAGAGCTCAGTGACCCACAAGGATTCAGGTTCGGTTTACTTCAAATTTTGCTGTTAAAGCCTTTTTCTATCTGTAACCATCACTTTATTAGGCTCACATATCTGATTGCTCATGAACAAAATCAGTCAATCTAAAGGCAGAAACCGACATGCAGAACATCAAACTGAGCATCAGGATGGGAAGGAAACTGAACTGAAACTGAACACAACCATCTGTGAAGAAGTCAGAAAATATTCAGTGTCAACAGACCCAGCAGGAAATGTTTGATCTCTCCAGTAGGGGGCACACTTCCAGTAATGCACTAATAGCAGAGCTAATATTTCACTTTGCGTTTCTGCTAATTTTGAAAACATTTAATACACTTAACTTCACCTAAAAGCATTTTTCCAAATAAAGGCTCTCGGCTGTTTATTGAGCTTTCAGCTGAAAGAAGTTCAAGATCAATGTTTAAGTTTTGATTTATTGATTATTGACCGTTAAGAAATCAAAGTACCATATTTTCCGGACTATAAGTCACTCCGGAGTATAAGTCGCACCAGCCATAAAATACACAATTAAGAAAAAAAAATACAAATGTAAGTATTAGTCGCATTTTTGACGGAAATTTATTTGATAAAATCCAACACCAAGAACAGACATGTCATCTTGAAAGGCAATAAAAATAGAATAGAGGCAACAACAGGCTGAATAATTGTACGGTATGCTAACGTTACATGACAAACAACGACATGCCTGGGATGTTAATATAACATATTAAGAGTTATTCAGATAATTGTAGCATAAATAATTTGCTAACTAGTTCACCAAACCATCCGTGTCTCCAAATCACTAAACATAATAAAATCTTCATTTTCAGTGTCGCTTGTAAACAACTCCGCTAACTCTGAAGGTGGAATAACACAGGCCTAGAGCGCCCTCTTGTGGTTTAGTGTGAAAATAACATGTGATATGATATAATAATGTGTTAATTTCTACACATAAGTCGCTCTGGAGCATAAAGTCGCACCCCTGGCCAAACTTAGAAAAAAACTGTGACTTTTAGTCCCGAAAATATGGTAGTGAGATGTTTCTATTTATGCTCCTGTTTTGAAGAGAATAAAGTCTGTTTTCCTCTCAGTATTTTTCTATTTTCATTCATTTGTTTACGAGAAATGAATGAAGTATAAAGAATACAACTCTGGAGAGTCAATGAAACAAACATCCAAATATTCACATGTAGTTATGAATTGTTTTGAGAACTTCTTCATGTTCTCCCAGTGTCTTTATGGATATTAACATAGTTGAATTTAGCACTTTAGCATTATCTAAAGTGTTAGTAGAACCAATGTTTATCTTTAGCGCTTTAGAGTTAGCACAGCTAACTTTTTATTGAGCAGTGCTCAACACTGTCTTTTTCAAGTAATGCAATATTCCACTAGCATAAACATTTATACATTTATATTCACTGAGTGTTACAATAACATCCTCAGGTTCACCTATATGTAACGATATATGATATATATGATATATGAAACTTAGCCTCCAAATGTGAAAACATTCTATGATAGCAATGAGTTCCTGCAGTCAGACTCTGAAACTGCTCTGAATTTACTACAGGAGCAGCAAAATGAACCCAACCAGCCTTAAACTCCCAAGATCCCACTCTGATTAAGCATCAGTGGGATGTTCTGGGTCCAGCCTGATTCACAGTAACTCCAGTCTATAAACTCTGCATAAAGATCTGCTGCCAACATCCTGGAGAGCTGCTGGTCACAGAAGTCCAGCAGCCATGTCCATATGGGCACAAAACCCTAATCCAGTTCAAGAGGGATCTATAACATCAGGGAAGTGAATTATTGAATGTATCTGGTCTCTATGTTCCTCCTTTATCACACACCATTTAAGCGCATAAACTGAATCACAACAGCACAATAAGCAGAGATATTTGTAAAACTGGATAAAGAAAAACAGCAGAGTTGACCTCAGAGACACTGAATGGTCTCTGCTCCCTTCTTCTGCAGTGCAAGAAATGTTGAGGTGCATAAAATGTGTTTTTTGCCACAATTGATTTGGCTCTGCAAGGAAGACAAGAAATATTCATAAAGCTACAGGCATGATTTACAATTTTTCCTTTGTGATTTTGCAACTCAGACTCATGTAACAATGTAAGTGCTATTTTGGTTGCAAAAAGGCAACCAGAATAATGTAACAACAAAGCAAAACAAAGCAAGTGCAAACATCAAAAAGGTGCAAAAATCCCCCAAAGGGAAGACAGGCAATTTGTGTTTTCTGCACAGGAATGGAAAATGGTCCATTTTGAAGCAAAGAAAAAGGGAGTTTTTAAGAGCATCTCCTCCTCTGTGAGAATCGGTCAGTTTTCCTCATTTATTTATTAAGCTTTGCTGCAGATACACAAATGCTTCCACTGTCTCTCTCCTCCAGGACTGTCAAGCAAGAACAAATAAAACAGAAGCCTCACTCAATGAAAAGTCATTTTTTCAATAATCTGTTTGAATTCATTTTCATATCACCTTGATAATCTTTTTTGCTCTTTTCAGGTCTTTCGTCATGTCTAACAGGTTATTTTAAACACTGAGCAGCTACTGCAGAGATGGACTACTCTACATGTGGCACATTAAAGCAATCCTGTTAAAATAAGTGCTGCATAAGGACTTTTGAAAACACTTTTGACTCATGCAAGTACCGTCACTTTATACTAAAAATCTGCTTAATTCCAACAAACAACCTACTATATTTTCCAAAGTAACAAAAAGTTCCTAATGTTTCCATCAGAAATCATTATTTTCTGCATTTAAAAACATTCAAAGAAATATAAAATACTATTTCACCCTATCATAAAAGACTAAACCTAAACTGTCAGCTACTGTACATAAAACTTTCCACAGTGTAACATCCCACTTTTGGTCTCCTTGGGATTCCTAGTTATTACAGCCAGAGTGCGTTGTATAACGAGTAAATTATTCACAGGACTGTAATGGTGTTTGAGGCACTCTCAAGCGTCAAAAAAAAAAAAAAAAATTAATATCATAAATTCAAAGGACTAAAACAGCTGCAGTGTTCAGGGTTAAAAAGTTTTATCTGCCTGGTTAAAGTTTTATTCAGAGTCCCTGAGGATTCACTAAAACCATAAAATTACCCCAAAAATCCAACTTAGAGAGGAAAGAAGAGAAAACGTCTTCAGACTGAGCTTCGTTCAAGATTATTAGCACCGGAGGTACTTTGATTGCATAAGCTAAATATAGAGCTAATTAAGAGATAAAAGATGAATTGTTCACAGATTCTGGGAGAAACGACTGGAAAATGAAGCGTAGCAGAATATTTTTAATAAATCTTAGTTCACACAGAAGCAGAAGGCACCAAAACAAGAAGTTCCGGAATAATTCTAGGAATGTCATTAAATTCACCTTAATCTTGTTACTGTTACAAAATGGAAAACTTTTGGGTTATGCTAAAGTCTAAGCTGAGAGAGAAGCTAACTCCTCTCAGCAATGTGACCTGATGACGGGGGTTTCCTTGTTGTAAGCACTCAAGACACAGAAGGAACATGATCACTTGTTTTTTAAGACTGATGCTGTTGGCCGTCCTACGACTTTGACTTTACAAAATGTTCTTGTTTATTTTTCTAACTTAAAACCTGTAAAGTTTGAGTGAAATCTGGTCGTATTCTTCAGCTGAACAACAGCTATTTTGAATTTTGACCAAATTCAAAATAGCTGAGGTATTTTGAATACCTCTTCTATTTGTATCTAAATAATAACAAAATTCATGAAAGATCTGCTGTCGTATCAACCTTCCAGACCTCCCATGTTCTCTGGTTCTGGTTTCGTTCTGCATCCCCAGAGAAACATCATTCAACTTCTAAAATCTGGAACAAACCTCCAGGAAACTGCAAAAATGCTGAAACGCCAAATTCCTTACAATCCAAAATAGAAACTCATGTAGAGTTGTCTTCAATAAATCATTCAATAAAACATTGTAATGTTCTCTTTTCCCCCCAATGTTTTCATCCTGTGCAGCATTTTGAATTGTCTTGTTACTGAAATGTGTTATACAAATAAACTCACCTTTTCCTGTTTTACTGCTATGAAATGTTCATCATTAGATGGCTTTCGGGAGCCTCAGTGTTTTCCCTGGAATGTTATTTGTTATGAAAGGTTCATCCAGCTGACATAAGATCTGTGCTCAGTTCTGTCCCATTTCTTCTGATCACATATTTAACATTCTGACTGCTGCAGATGCCTTGACTGGAAAACACAGCCTGTCCTGTCTGAGGCCTTTAGAGATGCACCTGTCAGTGATGCAGGGCCTGGCCGGGTTTTCTTCCCCTCAGTCTCTCTCTTCTGGGATAAACTGAAAGGCCAATTCATTGCAAAGTGACTCCAAGTCAATCGAGCCAGTAAGGATTAAAGACAGATGAGCCTTGTGTCTGCCAGCATCATCCCACTGACACAACTACACACATTCACAACCTTTACCCACCAAGACAGACAGACAGACACACAGACAGAGAGAGAAAAGACCAATTCTGCTGTTGGATCTCTAATATCCCAACAAGACTCTTCAATCAGTCTAAGAAGCCACAGGCACTTCAATTATGCATTGAGAATAAGTAGGAGCGCATCAGGAAGGGATGACAGTCCTGCAATGATTGGAGACGGCAGAACCTGTGCTCTGCAAGAGTCAGTCACAGAGACTGAAGCAGGAAAAACGGCCCTGCAACACACAGAGCCAACGGCCGGAGTTCAGGTCCAAAACACAGACAGACGCCAAAACACAGAGGAGAAAAGATTCTCCACTGCTCTGTTCTGCGCCGCAGAGGCAGAGGCAGCTGCTCTGGTCTTAACTGCTGCAGTTTCTCATCTCATCTTCAGGTATGAAGAGGAAGCATCCTTATGATGTTCCAACATGAACTCACATCTGATCAGCAAACTAGTTAGCAAAAGTTAACAAATAAATTCATAATACACTACATGTTTTAAAAAAAAGAAATGTTGAGCATCAGATCGATATGGTCCAATACTAAACTTCAGATATATGTATTAATATATAATATATTAATATTTCTACTGACTCATTTGACCACAATAAAAAATAAATATGTCAGAAAAATAAATATTAAATTATATGAAGCCTGCAGCGCTTTACAAGCTCCTGTTTTCCTCCACATAAACTGGCTTTTCCTGTGAAGGCACACAAACATTTGGCTCATATAAATACCTCACTCTGTCCTGCCAGAGTAGCCATGTCGAAAACACTAAAAGGCGGGCAGGCGCTTGGACAATCTCCCATTGACTTTCACCGGTTGAAGGGCTTAATGAGCGCGCTGGCTCAGCAGAGACACACGACTGCCAGGATCTTGTGTTTTAGACCATTTTGACACTCCAACCTGTTTTCCACACAGTACCTGAATCAGAGACCCAAAGAGCTAACAGAAACTGGGAATCTCTAATGCACCATATGGCAGCCATAGCGTGCACAAGTAAAAAACAAGAGAACAAAGCTGGCATCAGCACATTTCTCTGCTATTTTTCACACCAGCAGTAGTTAGATAAGCTGCAAGATGAATGTGAAGGTCCAAGGCAAAAGGTTCTTAATATTTATTATACTTTATAGTATATAATAACACACATATTAATGTGAAATGAAATACAGCTAAAAATCTGAAAAGGTTCAGCAGCTGCAGTTCCTTCCTCTCAGATTTTAAATCAAACACAAGGTTACAATAAGAGGTTGTATGTAAAAAAACTCCTTACACATAAAACACTCACTGTCTTATTATTTCACAATATGTATGTACACATGTATGCACACCTTGTGGTTGTCCTCCTGTCACTGTGAGCTGTTTCTGCCTGTAATGATGCAAACTTCAATAAAAAAAGGAAAAATCTGATATTTTAAAGTTTAGCTCTACAGACTCAAGTCTTTCACTCATTCATCTGTAAACTGTGTCAGATCTGCAGTTTGAGCAGCTCGAGCGTTTCTTGGGTCAGTGGCGCGTTGCTCCCGTTTGAACCCGAACTCGTCAACAGTTGAGGAACTCGCAGTTGTTTTGGGTATTTCTGTGTTCACTTTATGTTTCTCACTTGGAGGCTGAAGCATTAAAATCTTCTCTTCAAAACTACAAAGTAAACAGTAAGCTTCAAGAGCAAAGTAAACAACCATTAGCATAAGTTTATTTTCCCTAATAAGCTGTGGGACTTTGTGGAATAAACCGAGGTGACCTTGGCTGTCTATGTTTCAGACCGCCTGAGCAGCTGAATGTGTCGTTGCGGATGTATCTGGAAATGTGTGACGATTGGTTGCCCAGAATGAGGTGAAAAGCAGCCCTGGGATTTCTCCCTGGAAATGAGAGAAGCTCTTAGGCATGAGAAATGCTTCGTTATGGTTTCATCAACAAGGCCAGTCAGCTTGACCTTCTGCAAAAGCAGCTGCTTGGTTCAGCTTTTGAAAGACAAATGTTATACAAACCGCAGATGTGTGCATGGACCTGTTTGTGCATTATGTAGTTAATGAAATTCTTTGCACAAAGTGGCCTTGCTGCAGGGAGTCTGTGCAGACAAAGATCAGAACTGCTGCAGCTGAACACAGCATCCTTTGGTACCAACATTCCCCACAATGTTAGAGGATTATCCACACACCTAATGAACAGGAGGGAATTTGAAAGACCAAGAACTGAGAGGCGATGAGATGCTACATGTACAAAAAAATCAGATTGTTCCATATTTCTTGAGAAGATTTACATTTGACTGGGAAGACTTTCTTTAAAAAATGCATCAGCATAAAACCGTGAACATCCCAGCATACGGTGTTTCCTGGAGTGGCAGCACTCCTGTTATGTAATGCAAAGTATTATGCATCCCTGGAGGGACAGAAGGAAGATGAAAACACAAAATATGCACATCCTCTTAAGTGAAAAGCGGAGCACCAGGCGGAAGTCAAGTGAGAAAAGAGGATGTTTAGATTGAAAGGCACATAATCAATACTTACTTTGCATGCCTTGCCACAGAGAGAATTACTTTTTCCCTTGCCCCTACACAACATTACAATAACCTTTTCTTTTCATATGGTAAATTATTCATCAGATCTTTTTAAAACACAGCCGTGGAAGCAGAAATCAGAAGAAATGGTTTTGTTAATATTAATAAAACCTTTGCTCTAAGGATGGTGGATAATAGAAGCTTTTATTATTTTTTTTCTTGTTCTCTTAAAACTATTTTTCCCTTGTTGCTACTTTTAATGCAACAGAGAACATATCTTTTTTTCCCTACTGCTAATCCCCTCTATTAACTTGGACTGTCTGCTGAAATTCATACTACATTTCATATTCTATTACATCCAAAAAGCTTTGTGATTTTGCAGATATTCTGAATTACTTTAATACCACAGAACCCACCCACTGTGATAAAGCGGGTGGGTTTATCAGCCTTATTTTTAGTGAACAGTTCAAGGGAAACTGATTTGATTCTGTAAATCTGGGCCACAACCGACTTCTTTCTGAGATAATAAAGTTGGAGAGGAACGGGAAAGCGAGGGAAAAGCAGACCTTACGTTAAGCACTGCAGGAGAATGATCTGTATTCATGGAGGGTCAGGATGTTGGTAAGCGCTGTGTGAATGCTGATGATGCTCTGTCTGCATCTGCTCCGTATCCAGGGGGAATACTGGGAGAACTGATGTGATTTCATCGTTAGCATGACAATCACAGATCAGAGATGATCGTCAAACTTCAAAAAACCTACAACAAAATAACCTCCCAGCACTATTATTGTGATGAGCAATTCTTTACATAAAAGTAAAAAAAAACTCAAGTTCTAAAGATAGGGCTGCAGAACAGTAACCTTTGTTAAAACATGACGAATCCCCAGTGGCTTGCAGCTACTGAGCTGGTGGAGGCAGAATAAACGGGGCTGCTGCTTTGGGCCTCCAGGCCAGCAGGGGGCCTCAGCTGTTGTGTTCTCAGATGAAACGAGAAAAACTGATAAACTTTAGATGAGTGATTTCTCATCAAGTCATTTTGAAAAATGTCCACCAGGAAAAGTTTACACAAGATCAAGAAAATATATCTGGTTTCAACGGTTCAAAATGTGTCTGATTTGTTGCCAACATGGTGGAAAAATCAAAGCATAATCAGTAATTATGATTTCTGTGGGTACAATTATGTATAATTTGATACTAAAAATATTCATCTGTGATAATATCTGGAATTTTTTAGTGGTTGACTAACATCAGTGTTTCTTATGTGCACATGTGAAATATTTTTGCTGAAATATTTAATATCTGCTGCATTATAACCAGAAGTGAGTCATTGAATCAAATTCTGCTTAGGCTCCAGTAAAATCATGGTCTGGCTCTGGCTGTAAACCTCATTGTCTCATTTTATTCTAAAAGTGGCTGACAGTGACACTGTGCTGTTGCATCGCTGCGTCTGTCATATTGCAAGTCGTTTATTCTGTGACGGATTCCCAGAAGAGATGACCTTCAGTTCTCTTTTGAGAAAAAGGCAAAACTTTGACAATTCTCCTCAAATTGCCCACTATTGTCTGCAAAAACACACAGTGCCCTTGGCTCTTAGCAGCACATGTTCCCTCCCACCACTAACATGCATACGCAGCTAATAAATGCAACCTTCTCCTTAAAGGTCAGGTTTCAGTGACAGTTCTCGACATGGAAAAGCATCCCATCCATTCCCTCTTTTTAACCGCCTCATTGGAGGTGTCTGCAGCTGACATGCTAATTAGCACAGGGAGAAATAGACTGTGAAACCACCCTTTTCTGGTCAGCCAACCTCTGAATTCCCATCAGCTCCACATCTGGATGCACTGGAAAGCACAAAGAGACGTATCATTAAATAATTGTCAGCCAAAACCCCCGTGTCGGATTATGATGTAATCGCAGCTGAATTAGTCGCAACCCTGAGGATGCAGGAACGGGATGAACGGAAATCACAGAAGCTCAGAGAATAAATAAACATTAGTCCCAGGAGGGATGCTGCAATGGGGAGACTGAGCTCCACTGGACAGTCATCAGGAACTCTCCACAGAAATCAGCTCCCGAGCAGAATGACTGACGGCTTCACTCGGATTAGACATCACCCTTCTTAGATACACAGCACCTGCTTTCACGACAGCACAGCAACATGTTTGCCTGACTAACAGAGGATTTATGCCTCCTTAGCACTTATCATTCATGAACTTAAATGCTAATTCCTTCAAGATCACACTGCGTAATCCCCAGAGAGTGGGGGATGACAAAGAGGCTGTCTCCAGCTGGAACAGTGTGAAGTCCTGGACTGCTGGAGTAAAGTGGGACGACTAGTTTCAGAAAGTGTGACTGCAGAAAAGCAGCAGACTCCAACGCCTCCCTGCCTCCTATAAATGTACATATTTCATGACGCTTAACTAAGTAAGCCACTAGAGTGATCCGAGGATTGAAAATCACCAGTCATTCATTTTAATGTCCACTTACATAACCTTTATTTAAAGTGCAGATTACAATTTAACCAGTAAAAGTTGCTTTGCACATTTCAGAGATTTTATTTTCCTTCTAGTTGTTGATCATATCAATCAAGTAACTATGTTACCTTCATAGTTGTTGTAAAAATGATTAATCAAATTTGACCTAAAAGAAATTTTACTTCATGGTTCAATTTGGCCTCTGTCTCTTTAAATGTTTAAATGTTCAGAGACACCTCTGAACATGGTGTCTCTATTGCTGAGCTCGTCTGCTGAGCTCAACAGATGCGTAGTTCCACCAGGTGTTTGCTAATTGCTGCTGGCTAGTCTGAAGGAGCTGAGTGGGGGAGAGCTGCTCTGGGGTGGAGACTTGGAAACTGCAGCTCTGAGGAGGAGTTGCACAGTAAAGGTTGGAGTAGGAGTAGATCCACTCAGCTGAATGGTTGCCATGGAGATTAAAGGACTCCTCAAGTCAATGCAACTCCAGGTAATAACATTATCACATGTAATAAAGTCTGTTCTTAACTATGCAGGTATTTAAAGTGTAATTATCTCCACCATGGATGTAAAGCCCTGCCCCCACCAAGGTGGGCGGAGCCACTGAGGGGCGTGGTCATGTGTGGAGATGAGTGGGGGGGTCGATGCCATGGTCAGGGCGAAAGACGTCCTGTTGTCAAATTATCCACTTTGTTGCTATGTTTTCAGACCCTCTAGCATCTTTTTTTATTAAATACTGTAACACTGTAATGTTAGATAAATCTGTGTTACCAGAAACTGAGAGGTCGTGGGTGGAGAAAAAGCAGGACAATGAGCGGGAATAGCTTAGCGGTCCAGACGTTTATTCAACCATCTTGCCAGAACACAAAACAAAAACCAAAAAAAACCCAAGAACCTCCAGAGGAGGGGCCAGCCAGAAAACAACATAGTAACTCCTCTTAAAGGCGCAGTACAACTCCTTAACATCTTTAGTAAACAACTGATCTTCTATAGAACCCTATTAAATGAAAAGTAAAAATAAATCATCTTACAATACCATCAGGGACAAAACTTGTGGTTAACATGTATATTAGAGCAGAGGAAACCCATCCCGCTCTGAGTCTACATCGCAAATAAATCACACATTTGCAAATCAACTTTTTTGCTGATAAGAATGTTACTAAAATGTTACTAAGCTTATATACCTTTCTGTGTAATTTGTGTAAATGTTTATTTCTGCAATACTTTGCCTGAAACTGTCTAAACACTGCCCTCTTTTGGTACAATTATGGATAATCAGTTGAATTTTCTTCACATTTAAAAAAAAAAAAAAGTCACTAAATACAATAATATTCTTTTTTTTTATCATCATACGTACATACATTTATTTTGAAAAGAGTGGAGAATCATTTTTCTTTCCACTGGTTCATTTCAAACAATCAAAATGAAATACATTGAAGTTGGAGGCTGTTATGTGGGAAAAAGTGAAAAGTTTCCTTTGAATTTAGAAGCTGTTCTGATTTTCTGCATAAATGTTCAATTTTGCAGCTCGACTCTTCGGCTCCCTGTTGTTTCTAGAAAGACTTTCAGATGGTTTTCATCAGGGATGTTTTAAAGACACAGCTAACATGGATTCCTTTCATCATAATTTATATGCAAACGCTGCGGCTGATTGGCATCTTGTCAGTCTGGCTTTTAGCTTTAAGTCTAAACCAGAACAATGAATGACACCAGAAGGGACTGATGTTATGACAAACTCCCTGTAGCATAAAATATGGTAATTTCTAAAAGATTTAACAGCATTCTGTTTGTGAAAGGAAATCTCCCATCTTGCTCCGAATATGTTACCATATTTCAGATCTGCTTTAGAGGCTGAAAGTGAGGACAGAAAAGTACCAGAAAAGGGACACAGCATCAAACTCATTAAATATGAAACAGTTTTAGCGAATTACAAAAGCCCATAACCTAAATTTGTTCTTAAAACTCTTGTCTGCAAAAGGAGGAAATCGCTGATGTATAACCACATAGGAAACCCTTCACCTCTGATCTTTATTTAATTATCAGATTCAAACAGACTTTTTAAAGATTTCACAAGGGTAAACTATGTACTAAATGATGTTGTTTATTCAGTGTCAGAGTATAATGGAAATTTATATGAGAGCTCAGCTCAGCAGCTCACGTGTGAGTAAAATAAGTAGATGGATTGTTTCAACTTTAAGGGCAATATTCAAATTGAGGGTGACATCATGTTGACTCTCCAAACACGCCTCGTCAAAAAAGGTCATGCATGAAGCATGCTAAAAGCGTGACTTCACTTCTCATGCTCTTTCACCCTCCAGGGACCAGCTAGCCGTGTTTGCCTTCAGTGTCCACACTGCAGAATTGCAAAACAGGTTATGTTTAACTCTCAGCCGCAAAGTAGTGAGACATGCATTGTGTGGGTCGAAACATGTAAAAATTCCCTTGTGGAATTTTCTGCATCCCAGAATAATCGGTGTTAGTGACAGTCGGAGGATGCATAATGACTCCAGAGGACCCCGACTCGCAGAGAGCTGTCAGGCACGCCCGTGGTCCGCCTGCCGCTAACCCTGGAGCTCAGCGGGGCAAGGTCTCTAAAATTACATATGCAAGCAAGAACCTGCTGGCTACAATTTCCTGACATGTTCTTTATAGACAGTGACATCAAAGCAAAGCAAAGAGGCAGAAAGAGAAACTGCAGAGTTTGGGGTTTCATGTGAGAGCTGGCAGCTGATGGCTCCATCTTTTATTAAGTTAAACTATCTTAGATATCTGGAGTTTTCAAAAGATTCTGAGCTGAGTGATTATATTGTTTTGAGCCCAGGAGAGCAGAAAGGTAGTCAGAAATTTGGTAAAGGAATGTGTTCAGAGGAAGGTTGACCCCTGCTCTGCTCAGTCTGCCAACTCCAATATCAAAGGAGTCGATTTTCCTCAACCAAGGAAAAACGGTTGAGGAATAAAATAAAATAAATTAAAATAAAAAATAGACATAAAAGGAAATAAATATCAAGCAAAGAACTATTATTTTTTATTTGTTGTGCTTTAGACTTTAATTTCTCTGAAATTAGAAGTCAGTACGCAATGTTCAAAGCATTGAAAAATAATAAGACAGGATTGTCGCTTCTTTGTTTTAAGGATTGGTTTATAGGCAACAGCTGCATTTCCATAGTCTTAAAAATATCAAAAAGGTCATTTTGATCATCCTGGTTTACGACCCCCAAATTTAGTTCTGCTGTACAGCAATCATATTTAATATTTGGCTGTACCTCGTTTTAAAAGTCATTATTGCATTAATGCGGCGTGATGCGGTGCAGTTCAGCCTGTGGCTCGGCTGGAGCCCAGGTAGCTGTAAGAGCTCCTGTTTTATCAATTCACAATAATCAGCTCAACTTTATAGTTCTGACTCACAACAAGCATTGCACCTCTCAGGACACAGCTTTTATTTTGATAGTGCATTTCCACTTCTCACTAAATAAATTTGTATATTATCTAAATATTTAACTCAGTGATAAATATTTACTTTGGAGCAAAGTAGCTAGCTTCCTCTCTAAATATGGAGATAGGTATTTAGTTGGTAAAACATTTAGCTTGCTAATTAAATATTTAGTTTGAAACTGTGGTATTAAGAAATGAATGAATAGCATGGTGAAAATATGAAGCCCTATTTTTCAACACCATCATTGCTGTTAATTTCTGACTGAGTAACTTTACGAACAGAGTCCCGTAAAGCCACAGCGGAAACATCCATCGTTGTTGGTGTCAATTCTGAATTCTGGCAGCCAAAGGAAGAAATGCTGAACTTCAGCACTCAGGATTTATGTCTGACTTCAGCATTGAAATGAATGACTTTAACAAAAGGAGCACTAGGTTTGCCTGCTAGGCCAGTGCAGCCATGTGTCCCTCTGGCCTATATAATGCACTAAGGTCAGCTGAAGTCCAACAAGCCACTGAGCTGATTGAGGTGGTTATATATAGATACCACTGGCAGGCTAACGCATTCGGAGGAGCACGCTCTGTCACAAGGCATGCAGTGATTTAGCGCACAATTTTTAATCTAAAATCAGCCGATGGCATAATGGAGCCAGACTCTGTTCCATGACACAAACCAGAATAAGATTTCCCCCGAGGCCTATAGCAGATGAAGTGAATCAATTCAAAATAAATGAAGGATGATTAGACATTAATCGTTGGTGCAAAGGTGAGGGTTTAAGAGGCAGATCTGATTTGCAGAGTGTGAGGGGACAAAGTGAGCAGGTCAGCTATTTACCTCTGCTGCTGAAATAGAGGCATGCAGGGGAGTTTCAGGGCACATGATGGAAATAGCTCCTTACTTTGGGAGATGTTAATGTCAGAGTGGGTGTGGGGCTTCTGTGCCGCAGCAGAAAGGAGGAGCTGTGACCATCGTAGCAATGTTGTAGAACCTTTTAGCAAGGTCGTTTTCATTAAGTCCATTTGCACTCATTACCTTGGTTTTAAGGTTAAAGGTCAGGAGTTGAAAAATAAAAGTGAAAATGTAACAGAAAAAAAGTATTTAATGTATATTATCTTTAAATCATGTCACTTTATACTTAAAGAATAACCTGAAGATATATAATTTATGTCAAACCTTAAGGTATTACATAAAATCGATTTGAGCTTTGCATCATGTTGTCAAGGGAACCCCTGTAGTGTTCATGCATGGTTGAGAGACCCTTCAATTGCCATGCCAACCATTCAGCTGTGCAAAACACCTGGCTGGACCGAGCGCCGCCTTCAAGGTGCATCTCCTCTTCAGAGCTGCAGCTTCCAACCTTCTTCTACGACTCCCCCACTCAGCTCCTTCAGACTAGCAGCAGCAATTGGCAAACACCTGACGGAACTGTTCATTCGCTGAGCTCACCTTACGAGCTACTTCTCAGTGCAGCACTGGTAAAATCCGTGATAAAAGGTCAATAAAAAGCTGCAGTGCTGACTTCCTGAAGGTGGAGTTTCAGAAAAGAAGTTTTCACCTGATTTCAAGATATTCAATTTTGATATCAAATTCCTTTTAAGGTAATATTTGACATTTGTAGCATTATTATAAAAAGTTGAAGGTAACAGTAATGTGCCATAAAATGTCACTATGTGCCTAGAAAATACATGATACTGCCTCTTTAAGAGAAATTCTGGAACATATGGACCAGAAATACATAAAAAGTTTTGTTTCTAACAAAATTATGAATAGGTGGGATCCACTGGAGTTCCTTCTGAAATACCCAAGAAACTTTTATTAAGTAGTTCATTTTGGGAGATGTCAAGGTAATTAATATTATAAGTTAATATGAATGACTTGCTGTGATATGAACCACTAACATCCGATGATCTTGTTTTCTATCCTGCTAAACAAATCAAACACGCAGTTTTTCAGGAAATTAAGTGAATCACCTCTCAGGCGACGTAACATCTGGAATGTTAGATCTGTGGCTAACATTCCAGTTTGCTTTTCTCCCTGATTACAACAGATATAGATTAATTACAAGACTTGACCTCAGACCCCAATCTGAAGTCAAATCTCTAGGCTTTGTTTTTATTTGACCCAAGTCACCATCTCTGCTGTTTTAGTCCCCCATAGTTTCAGTCTCTAGAAAGAAATAGACTGCTATCAGAAACACCATTAAGCTCAGTCCATGCAAACACGTGAACCCAGGAAAAAACACAAATAAAGCTGTTTAAAGCACAAGACTCACAGTGACACTAAAAGCCAAAGATTAACAAGTCATTTATTTAGTGTTTGTTGAGTCCAATCTACCAAACATTTATTTTTAACTTAGCAGAAATGTAGAAACTTCTGAGATGTTTACAAAGCTTTAAGCAATGTTCAGTTGCACACTTTGAAATGAAAATCATTTCTACAGCTTTGAGCCATCAGAATATGCACTATAAGCAGAAATATAGCAGAGATGCATTATTGAGCAGGGCTCAAGAAGAGAGAAGCTGTTATGAGGGGAGGGTAGAGGTGAAAGGAAGCTGCAGATTTTGATTCAAGCTGTCTTAACTTTTTTGTCCTGGTGTGATGAAGTGCTTTTTAGTGTTTTTCTTTCCCCAAAGATAACTGAAGAGAGCCTCTTTTCATTATTTCCTGCTCATTTGCATCAAGAGTTTTCTAATTTAAAAAATGGACAGACAATTCCTGAGCTCAATCTCCAGACTGTGAACAAGCTCTCATCACTTATGTGCAATTGTTGATGAAAAAAAAAAAAAAAAGTACATGCCATAAAGGAAAGTCAAAGTGGGAAGAGAAGAGAACAGCTATGCATAACCAATGAAGACGATGGACTGACTCTGATTTTTCACTGGGGTCCAAATGAACCAATAACCAGCAAAGGATAAAAGCATTCATTCATTCATCCTCAACATTATTTATTGAGTTCATTAAATGGCCCCTTGTTTCTCAGCATGGACCTCCTGTGGTCCAACACACCCACAAACATCATCCATCTGAAAAAAATAACATCAATTAGAAATCTTGCACATTGAGTAAAGTGTGTCTGGTGCAGATGCACAGAGGATGGGCAGAGTAACTGTGGAGGTGTATCTCTATGACTGTCGGGGAAAGATTAGTGAACCGAAGCTAAATTAGCTTTGCTCTCAGTGAAAAACCCTGTTGCTGAGAACAACAAACCTTCGGGATCTGAAAAGCTTTGCAACCGTGAGCCTAAATTATAAATGAATCGGAGGTGTTTAGGCATCCCGACATGCAGCTGGGATACAATCCACATTCTCTGAACCTCCAGTTCACACTGCAAGACTTTTATGGCAATTTTGCTCCAGTTTCCCCCTTCTGACAATCTAAAGGACGCCCAATTATCAAGATGATATTAATATTCCTGCCATGAGTTTAGAGTGACCTGGTCCGCTCAGAAGAACATCAGAAAATCTAAATGAAAGTTAGTCGAACCACTGGAACAAACACTGGTACCAACACTGGTACCGTACCGATGCAGGGTGACATTAACTAGGTCAGTAGCAAGGTGTAGTAGTCACTGGAGTGAGTAGTGGAGATGTTGAGGGATCAGTCTGTCCTCTCAGGGATACGACAGCAGATCGGTCTGGACGCAGACTTTGTGTCAGATCCACACATTTCTTTAAATCCTTAGCATTTCTGCCAGGCTGCAGGTCGAATCAGGCCAGTGCTTTACATTAACAAGAGAGGCGGACTGAGACATCTGTGTCATGTAAGGGCAAAGAAACAAAAACCTGCTGAGGTTTTACAGTTCCATGTGGCTCAGCGTACCTGTAGGGAACTTATGTGAATGAATCACAGTGAAAATAGTACTTATATGGCAGAGGTAATGTCCGGGGTCGTTTTCAGTCCATCTGAGCCATTTCTTTGTGTTTCTATAAATAATTTCGCCCCATTCTTCTGCAAATATCAGAAACTGATATAGATGTGCATTTCTTAAGGCAACAAGGTGTTTTGTATTGTGATTTTCCTTCCAAACTATCTTCCTTTGTTTCACTATGAAATGTTTAAAGAAGAAAAAACCCATAAGTAGCCATGAACCAAACAAGCTATTATATTGTTGGTGAATCAAAGAAATGTCAAAAATGAGAACAATAACAACAAATCACTGAGAAGGAAACAATGTGGCGCCACATTTAACTCCCACTCCCAGTGAGAAACAGAGGAAGTGGCGCTGACTGCGAAAGAGAATGACAGATTTGACTTAATTGCTGAATTATGAACCAATAATTAACTTTACTGGTTTCTCTCTATTTTTCAACTTCAGATCAGAACATGGGAAGAGAAGGGAAAGGATTTCCACACTTATGATTTCTTTCAATTAGCAAACCCTTCACAGTCTCCAAACCAGTGATTGAAAGATTAATGCAAAATTAAAACAAACATTTAGGTTGCTAAAAATTGCTCCAAATCTTTCCTTGAGCTTTTATTTGTTAAATTCGTCATGAGACAATAGAAAGAAGAAAGTCATTGTTGAAAGAAAGTCAGAAGAAGTCAAGTTTGCAGAGAATATGTTTCACAAACTATCACCAGAGCTTCTTCCTCGTCGGCCATGTTTGTTTACTCTGAACTCACTTTAGATCTTGAGATGTTTTGCCAGATGATGAATGTTTGAATGTTGGTCAGTAAAATCTGTTTGTGGTTTCACAGTACAGGTTGTGGTCACCACACACTGTACAACCAAACATGAAACAGCTAAGCTTTCAGCTAAGCTCTCTCAGCCAACAACTTTAAAATCTCATCTTGAGAATCAGGCATTGGAGGCTGAATAAGGCCATTGTAAATATAATTTAGATCAAAGTGTATTTGTGTGTTAGAATGGCCTAGTCAAAGACCAGATCTAAATCCAGCTGAATCCACTTTGACTGAGCTTGAGTTGAGTTGAGTTTGGTTTATAAATGTTTAAAGGTGGTAAAAACGAACAACCTGCAGTCAACCATTAACCTGGATGCCGAAGTTTTTCATTTGTAAAAAAAAAAATTGAAAACTGTGTATCATTTTCCATCAACTTCATTCACCAATTTGTGCCAGAAAGAAAATCTGTTGCAATGAGACAAAATGGGAAAATGTTCAAGGGGAAATGAAATGAATGTTTTCAATGATGCTCTTCAAATGATCTGTTTGATCTGAGTGCAAGGAGAGAGAGGAGAAGCAAAATGAACGTCTGAGCGATCTGTTCACAGAAATGTTGCTAAATTACGTTGATGGCAGTTAATCAAGATCTGAGTTTGTTTCTGAGCCACCGAACACCATCAGGGAACTTTCATTCACTCAGATCAATAAAATTGATTCCCCTTGAATTAAAATTAAATAGAAAAGAAATCCAAATAGAAGTTTCTGTTTGCTAAAAAAATCTTCATTTTTCTTTTATAAGAAATTGTTTTTTAAAGTTAATGTATTCCACAAACACATACATTATTGTCTAATCTAACAAATGTTGCTGAATAATTCACAGCTGGAAAAATCACATGTTTAACTGTAATTTTCCTCTAATTCTAACAAACAATGCATTGATATTAATCATTACAGTGTTTCTTTATTGGTGTTTTAATTATTAAACATAATAAATTAAACACAGAGGCGTTAATAAGTGGGACTCGCATTATATAGGTGATAAAATGATGATGTCACATCTATGACACAATGACATAAACCAATGGGATTGAAAAATAGTTTTCATTGCATGTTGATTCCTGAGATCTTTGTTTACTGATAAATTATGTGGAGGGTTTGATTCTTTTCGTTAAACTGAAAGAGACTTTTCATTTTATTTCACAACTTATTTTATTTCTTTTTGTTTATTTGGATGGAGTTAACCAAATTCACTTCTGACTAATTGAAAGATTTCTTTTTGGCTCTTTAACATTTGCGTTTGAATAACCCTGCTATAAGTATTAAAATTAAACAGAACCAGCAGTTCACACCAGGAAGTAAATCGGTTTCAGCAGGAAGAAACGGATCGGTGCATTGCTGGATTTTCTGATGAGTTCAGGGACACATAAAAGTAAATATTGATGTTGAAAGTAGATCCTCCTGTGTGTCATACAGCATGTTGCTCAGCGCCGGGAAAACAGCTGTCAGTTCCCAGGTCCTCAGTGTCTCGTCTTGTTTGACGCTGTCAGTCATTAACAAGGCCGCTCGCAAACAGCAAGCCGAACTCAAGCTGCAGAAAGACTTTGAAGAACTGAAGAGGCTCAGAAGTAGAAACCTCTCTCTGTAAAAAGACTGCAAGCTTTCCTGCACTCCACAGATGAAAGAGAATCAGCAAAGGCGAAAGGAAGCGTGACTTCAATTATACGGCGTAAGTGTTAATGGATTAATGCTACATGTTGGAGCTTGTGATATTTGCCTTTAAAGTGGAATCAGCATCACTTTCAGGTCGAGGAGTCTTGTCCCGTCTGGTGACCTTCTGACAGCTGATCTGCATTAAGACGCCGAGGCTCATTACCTTCTGGAAACAGGTTAATTGCTCTGACATTTTCTGAGGCTTTCCATCCCTCAGTAAGTGGAGCCGTTTCCAGAGTTGGAGTGATGTGTGACCAATAGGAGTCAGCAAACAGAAACGCGCAGGTTGAGAAAACGTAAATACAGATGTTGTGTCAGAGTTGCTTCCCCTTTCAAAAGGAGAGGAGTGATGGAGGGAAACCATTAGAGCTGCAGGTGGATGGCAGGATGACGGAGGGCAGGGTCTCCCACTGTGGGGCCCGATCTATTAGGAGAAACGAGAGCCTTCGTGATTGATGAGTCACTCCAGCACATCCATCAGGTTCGGCTCACGGAGGCCTGACGCCGCCGTGCCCCTCCTATCTGCCTGGGAACCGCCACAACCCTCAGCAAATCTGAAAGTTGACATTAATGCCTGACTCTTCCTTCACTATATAATCCCTCCTCCCCTCTTTCTCTCTCTCTTTCTGTTTCTCTCTCTCTCTCTCTCTCCGTCCACACTGTAGGAAATCTATACCTATTTTACACTGAGCCACTTCATCAAAGCAGCTTCTACATTACAGCTCAGCATCGTTCCAAACAGGAAGATTGAACTGAAGAGTTGTAGTTCTGGTTCCCTGTGCTGAACAGCAACATGGTGGTTAACAGATCATAACATGTCCATGTTGACACGGAGATTTAATCATGTAATAGAAACGCGTGAAAAAACCCTTTGAATTCATTTAGAGGTGACTGTACAAACATCTAGAGTCGGAATCCAGTAATCAAAGGTCAAACACAGTTTGTTTTTACGAATGATAATAGTGACCAAACTATTTCTTTCAAGTCTATTTTCCACAGGCAGCGAGGAGGAGAACAGCTGATGCTTATCTATTTCTACTTGTCTCCTTCAGACATAAATGAAGGTTTTTATTTTTATTGGTGGAAGTAAAACAATTAATTGCTTTTCAGAGTGATTCAGTTATTAGCAGTTTTTTACATGTTGGACTGAATGTTCTAGAAATAACTATTCACACAAACCCAGCAGGTTGTCATTTACTTGCAGTTACTGTAACTATTTTATCTTATCCTCACTATGTTAAACAAAGCTAATGCTAAGATTTAAATTATGTTTAGAGATTAGCATTATTATCAGCAGAAAGCCATATTCTGTGTGTATTCCCATAAAAATATAGATCCTTATCATCATTCTGAGATTTACAAAAAAAAACCTAATTAATTATCAGATTTCTTTGTGCATCATTAATCTGATGTAGAAATTAAAATATGACTTTTTTCCAATTTATATCTGTCAATTGAAATAATGTTAAACATTAAGGTTCTATCTATTTGATTTGATGGATAGCACCTAACTGCAAAAGTTTTCAAACTTGGGAAGAAATAAAGGAAGATGAAAGGAGAGATGACAATACCCTGAGATTCATGGAGGTAATTTTCTGGGAGCTGTTATTCGTCTGATGAGACGTCAGGGCTGTTTGCTTCTGCGTCTCATCTTCATTTCCATTAGTGAGTACTTGGCTGTTGATCCATGCCGTAATTTTAATTAAAGCCCACAAGCAAGTAACGACAAGAACAGCTCAGTTAGAGAAATTATTTTTGTATCCATACTCTTCAAAGAAAGTGGTCTACAGAGGCAAAGAGCCTCTTCACAGCAGGAGGCCAGGATGAAAAGAGTAAGAAAAGTTCATTAGGTCACAATGAACAAAAATCTGTGCAGATAAGTTTATGAAGATGTCTGTTTCAAGATTTTTCACACTTTCCCTGATTAAACTGATCTTAAGTGAGGAACCAGATATTTGAGGCGATATCAAGATACCAAAAAGAAATCAGATATCAAATCAGATACCAAAGCGTTACTTTACTGAAGAGCTGCAGCTAATTGTTATTTTAATCATTGCTTATTCTGGCAATCAATCAAGTGATTGGTAAGTAAATGACCCATTTAAGACAAATCTTTTCGTGCTTAAAATGCAATAACAGCATGTCGAACCTTTATTTCAGTTTCATTTTCATTAAATTTAATAATCCAATTAACTACTATAAATACTTTTAAACTTAAAATATTCAAAGTATTTCTTTTAAGTCGGGATAAATGAATGTGTTTCATCTGATTGTGCCAGTCTGCTGCTGGGCTTTCATCCTTATTTAACTCACTTGCTTTATTTTAACTCAGGCTGTTAGCTAAAACCCACAGCATCCAGGACGCGCTCTAAAACCAACTCTGCTTTCCAGTGACTGCAATATTCTGTTTTGTTTATTCAGTTTAAAATTATCCCACACTTTTGATCTTTTCTGTCATTTTCTAGGCATTTCTTTTTGCTACTTTATGCCTCCATGCATAGCTAAACACAGCACTTAGCTTAGCATACAAGCCTCAACAGCATCACCAACCTTTTTTCAACTAAGTGCTATTTCATGGGTGCTAAGCGATATGCAGGGCCACCAAATTGATAAAGTTTACTTTCAGTTATATTGCTTAAAGACTAATAAAGTATCTAATTTTGGAGCAGCTCCATGTTGGTGACCCTGGTGCAAATGTTAACAGAACCAGCGGCGTTGTGCAGCAACACAAATGATCCTCCAGACTACTGAATAAATTATAATGAAGGCATATTTAAGAAAGATTTGTAGAAAATTGAGCATTTTTAGTTACTGAGATTCCCAAATTATTTCAGGATTGTTTCAGCCCTACTGTACTGTTCATACATTCCTGCCTCCTGTTAATGTGGAGTAAATAATGAGGCCAACTTTGTCCTGACTAATTGAAAATCTGCAGAGTCAGGCTGTGGACCCGCAGTCCTGAGGTCGGTCCTTCTTTATGTTTCTGTCTCTATCTTTAGAACTCCAGATCAGAGTCCAAAAGCACAGCTCTGCCGTTCCTTTCTTCCCTCTCTGACCTCTGGACAGAGGACTAGCTCTCCTTTCAGATGGCTGCCTGAAACAGATTACCCAGCAGAGGGTGGAACAGAAATCTATCCTTAAGGCTCTGACGTGAGAGGCAGCTTTAGATTACTCTGAAGCTAGTAAACCAGTAAGTAAACCAGTTTAGTTAGCACAAACAGTTGCACACAGTCTGACTATTGAAGCTAAAGTGCAGCGTGAGCAGTTTTTGCAGACATGCACCACAGGTGTTATCACAGAAGTCACTGACTGTGGGAGTCTTCCTGGCCTGGCTCAGATGAATGGACTGGAGGAGCAAAGAAGCATCTACCTTTCCTACAATGAAAACGGAGCATGCACATCACACAGCAGCATGACGAAGCTAAAAATCTTTAATCAAAGTGCAGGTATTGATTGCTTTATTGCAGTAATCAGTGGTGACAGTGGAGCGAAGGGGCAGAGCTGAGGTTGGTTAATCCTGACTCAGGAGGAAGAGCTTGCATGCAAACTAAAGCTCCTGATCTCCATCCGGCATTATTTAACTACTCCAGTCACACATGCACGCTTTGAATCAACTCCCACTTTACATGCACTTTTCTTCTGACATTTTTGTTAAAACACACTCGCAAAATTCACCTCTTTCTCTCACACAGCATCCCTTATGTATATTTATTTAGCCTGAAAAAAAATCACATCTTTTTCCAGTTATCAATCTTTTGCAGTTATGAATTTAATTGTTATTCATTTCCCTTTGATAGCTGACACTACACAAGCTCCACAAGCTCAAGCTGTATGGATTTTTGAAAGCACAGAATAAATCAAAGTCACTGAGACATAAATATTGAAATGCATTCCAACTACCTCGACTATTAGTCACAAGCCCTGTAAATCCATCAGGACTCAAGTCATTTAAGGTCTGAAATACTTCATTTAGCACCATTTTGCACACCTAATTTTCCTCCTGATTGAGTTAGCATGTTGGTGTTTTCCATTCTGACCCCTGGGAGAGGATCCGCCATGCCGTTAGGGCTGGGGCAGCGCTTCACAATTAATCAGCATGTTTTAAATAATTTTCATCAGTATTTATTGTGTTTTCAGAACTATAAAACACATTACGATTAGAAATTAAACTTTCAGTTTAATCTATATTTGCTATAAAAAGACAGAAAGCAGTCGGATTCATTTCCTTTGTGCTGCAGATGCATCTTCATGAGGATTCTGCTCCCTAATTGCAATTCGGGATTGAGAATCAGCCTTTGTATCTTCCTACACTGGGATGTGCATTCGATCATTAGGACTCATCACCCAGCAGCGTCTCCACGCCTCAGATCGACGACCACATTCAGCTGCTAGGAGTTAGAAAGAACCCACTTTCTACTGCATTTGCTCTCTGTGGTGCTATTAGACTAGCTGAATATCAAAACAAGGAAAAGTGACATCTAAATATGCTCTTTTGAACAATTTTCTGGTACAAAGCATCCAATGTTCCAGTGGCTCCTGAATGTCTTCATTGAACTTGCATGAGATGGAACATTATTTAGGTTCCCATAACAGAGCTGATGGAAAAACTGAAAGAAAACTGAACTCGAAACTCAGGGATCGAAGAGGGGAGAATGAGGAATAACTAAACAGAAATCACTTTATTGTTAAGTCAATATAATTGCTTGTATACCACTTTAGAGTACAAGGGCTCCAAAGTGATAAGATGAGGATTAGAGGATGAGATGGTATCAAAGTAAACCAGGGTATTAAATAATAGCTCCAGCTGCAATGTAATTAAAAACTTGTGCAACATTTCCACTAAAAGCTCCGTTCATTTTTCTGTCAGAACAGAAAACTCAACATAACGTTTCATCTGCTGCCATTCCTGTTGCGTGTCTGTATCAGTTTCTCTAGTGACACCTGGTGTTTTGGAGAGTAATTGCAGAGTGCAATGTAATTCAGTTTGTTCCCTTTAGCAACGTCAACTTAAATTCACCATTATATTGTTCACTTTTCAGTTTGTTAACTGCTTTATAACTTCATATTTGTACAAAAATAAAGCGATATTCCAAATTTTCAATCTGTTTGGATTTCTTATTCAAAAAGTAAAGTACTCTGACTTGTCAAAAGGTTCATACTGAAAAATTGAGCCTAACATGAGTCTGCAGAATGTTTGGATTTGGTTCTAAGGCTGTTTTGGGCTTCATTGTTAAGTTTTTATCTACAATAATTTCATAGATCAGAGTTTTCTAAGGAGCGATGCTCTTCACATCCTGACCCTGCCGAAGAAACACTTCATCCTGGTGAAAAACCTTTTCAGCTAAATTTTATTTTTCAATTGGTGTGTTTTTGTTGCTCAAGTTTATTTTCTTAAGTCCATTTTGCACAATTATATGGTCAATAGAAACACAACTACAGAGCCGCAACTGTGTGAGAATTCATCATAGGTTTTTTACTTGTAACAACAGTTGTTAATGCATTTGAATTAAATTGTTAGAAACTAACATGTGAATATGTGAATGAGAATTAGAGCCGAAAGACCAACGGGCTGCTAGCATTTTGCATTTATTAAGCCTAATTAACATGAAAATGAGTAAACACTGTTTATTGTGGTGAAGCTGCTCTCTGCATCTCACCCTGGATCAGCTCACTGATGGCGCCAGCCTGGCTTCATAAAAACACACACACACACACACACATGCACACACACACCTACACACACACACACACACACACACACACACACACACACACACACGCACACACACATGCACACACACACACACACACGCACACACACATGCACACACACACCTACACACACACACACACGCACACACACACACACACACACACACACACCCCCACACACACACACACACACATGCACACACACACACACACACGCACACACACACACACACACACACACACACACACACCCACGCAGACACACAAAAATAACACAAAGCCTCAGATCAAAAACAGTGTGACGACTGTTAACCCCAAATAAAATGATAAAATCACAAAGTCATAATTGCTCGTAATTAAGCGAGTAGAACAATTAATGATAGAGAATTAAAATGTTTATGCTTATTTTCCAGTCAAGACGAGTTTATTTACACACAGTGACACTCCACCAGAATTAGTGTAAATCTGAAAACATTTAGACAATCTGTGTCAGCATGTCGAGACTCAATTTGTTTGCATGGCATCCCAATCACAGCTGCACGGCGCACAGAACTGGGTTCTAATTAGATGAGAACGCACCGCAGGAGGTCGTGTAGTGTTAAAGTTAGAGCGTCGCCGCTGGAAACCCGCTGCAAGCGAAAGCACTGAAGCTGTTCTGCTTGATTGCCTATCAAGGATAGTCATATTTAAAAATATACAGATGGATGTGCACATAAAGAAAGCCATACATACACACACGCACGCGTGCAGCCCCCTCTGTTTGCAGGCGGCGTGAGGAGCTTGGCTTGACACATCACCACATTTGGTTCCACATTCTGCCCTGGAGGAAGTGGCGCTATGCCAAGCTGCACACATCTGAAAAATTAAGACTGAAACCCACTGAATGTTGCTAAGTTTAGCAATGTCAAAAAATAAAAAGTAAAAATAAAACAGCATCCAAAAAGGGGCTGCCAGATTGCCCTCTGATTATGAGAAAAGATCATCTCAAAAATATAAGAATGTAGTTTAAATAAATACCAGACCTTATAATACAGCCCTTCTGAATGAAAGACCACAAGCCATTTCTCCCATTACACCCACAGGTTTGTTTTGGTTTTATTTACCCAGAATGCCTTGCACTGTGGTCCACTTCCTGCTTTTGGAGCATTTGAACCGCGCCAGAGTTCATTTGAACCGAACAGACAGAGGTTTGCAGGTTAAGATTACGTCCCCAAACAAACTGGACTTTCTGGACAAACAGACTGGAGTTGGATTAAAGTGGACTAAACAGGGCTGGTGTGAATGCAACCCAAGTCAAGGTTGATGTTGCAGCTCTGACTGTGTATGGTCATACCTTTCTACTATTAATTAGCAACATAATTGCTTTATGCTACAGAAACCTAGAAAAACTTGCTTTGCTGAGTTCCTCTGTGATTTGAACCCTTTGACCTTTCATAATATTTAATTTTACCTCGTGCAGCTGGGCTGTTAAGGCAGGAAGACGAGAACAAGGAGGTTGGTTTGCTGATATTGCACGGATTTGTTTATTCACACGGCTGCGGCTGTATAAAGGGTGATTTATATTCCGCACAACGATAAGGTAAAGCCTCTTAACAGCTCCTGCTCTCTCAGTGACAGATAACTAGTGTCTGGATGTGAAGAGCATCCTTCCTTGTGCAAAATGTTGCCTGCTTGGGAAACTCACTGATCTGTGAAGCTCTGCTTTCAAGAAGAATGATCAATACACTACCATCTAACTATTTTCTCTCTAAACCTCAAAGAAATCACTATCCGCTCCACCGACACAGAGGAGGTGTGAAGCAAAGGCGGGCAGCAGTGGGTGGTGAAGGTGGTCAATTCAAGTATCCCACTGTCAGGGTGCATTTCTGTTCCAGGCTGCCTGCAGAAGCAGTTCAGAAAAAAAACAACGCCAGCGACGTCAGATCCCCTTAAATGTTTCATACACCCATCATCAGTTTCATCAACACTGAATCTTATACAAAGATCAAAAACAATAGATGGTTCAAAGTTTTATGGGCCACAAAACAGAATTTGATCCGAGGGCCAATTAGTCACCAGAGTCCCACCAAACTGCACCAGAATCCTTTATGTGCTTGTAGCACTTAACGTAAAAAAACAGGTCAGAACTCAGAGATCATAAATCACTGCCGGCCACAGAAACATGATCTAAAGCTTATGGGTAAAAATGAACTTCGTTATGCAAAGTATGTTCACTGAAGGGCTGAAGTGGAGCAGCTGGCAGCATGTTCTCCCTGTGCATGTCTGGGTTCTCTCCACATTTAGATGAATTTCAAAAGTGTTGAAATAATGATGCTTTCTTGGAGCAGTAATAATGAAGCAGGTCAGAGGTCATGAGAAGATGAATGAAGAACATGGATAAAGTTTTCGCTCCGGGGGAATGAATACATATCAAATTTTAAAACTTTTATTAAATTAAAAATTAAAACAAAAGACTTGGTGGAAGGCAAACTGCTTAGGAAAGAGCTAAATATTTGCTGTAAGATATTCAAAACTGATCTTAAATGTTGATTTTATCTTCATCTCTATAGAAAGAAATAGAACAAGTGAAATTCCTTCTGAATGAAAAAAATGAATCAAAAGTTTGTATTATTGAAAGACTTACAGATAAGCTTTATGTAAAAGAAATAAGTTGTGCTAACTTGCACATGTAATCATAAAGCAGCTGAATATTTACTTTATTATATTGAAATCAGCTCTTTAAATATGAAACAGCAGCTATAGCAGCAGGGAGATGGATGCAGGATGAGACCTTTTATTCCAGCCATGCAGATGAAGAATGCTCACACAGAAATAACACGAGTGTAAACTCTGCTGGAAAAAAAACATCATAAATCAATATTTCAAAGAGAGCACATGTTTTTCAAACTGAACCCAACTCCACATCTGCCTGTTAGTGAAAGTGAAGACAATTATATCCCTGATTTATACATTTTTGCCCATTATGTATAATCACTCAGGCACAACCTGATGAACAACTGCAAGTGGAGAGAGTCACCCAGGGGTGAAGATGATAATAACTGTAACAAATATGCTTCTGATGTTTGTCAACTCAGATTCAGTGCAGGTTCACGGTGCTCCATCAGCGTAATGTCTGCTGTATTTAAACTATAATGCGCTGCACATCAAAGAGGGACATGGAGATTCACCAAAGGGCTGACAGCTAATAGATCTGAAGGAGGAATGGGCGGCTCACGTAAATGTTTAGCTTCGCTCCGTATTTATATCCCAACCGCTGGTCTCATCTCCTGGCTGGAGTCCCTCTTTATCTACAGCTGAGTGTCTTTGCTGCAGAAGCCGTCTGCATTTTGCATCCAGATACAGAAGAAAATAATAATGAAGTTTCTGGGTTGAAATGCATCTGACATTTTGGATGAACAAAGCTTTGATGATTGGTCAAGGAGTCCGAGCCAGAAGAAGCAGAACCTCCAGCACAACCAATAAGAATGCAGCAGGTGGTTTCTGGATGGTAAGTCAACAACAAAACACTTGACTTTCCAGAATGTACAATTGTACTGAATGTACAATACATTCAGTGGTAAACCCAGCAGATCAGCTCTGATTGGTTTCCTAGATAACAGAGTTATCTAGATAACAGAGTTGCTAGGTAAATTACAGGCCTTTAACATTTTGGAGCCTTTCTAGAAGTAGTAGAAACTTAAATAGAACCATATAAACAGACACAAAATGATTTTTGCTTTATAACTTCTCTTTAATGTCAGTGGTTTAAGGTTTGCTTTCCAAAGCAGGTCTGTGGATTTTTGACCTGCTGAAAATGTTTAGCTCAGTTTATTGATTTGTTTGGTCCTGAGTTTGAATCCCAGCCATGGGTCCAGGTGTAAGTTTCCCTCTGGGTACTTCGGGTTTCCTCCAACCGCCAAGAAACATGGCTGATAACTTCACTGGTCCAAACTGAAATACATAAACTCTGCATGCAGAGGCAGATAACAACCAAAACAATGGCGGATAGCGTCGTGGTGTGCTGAGCCTGAGACAGGTTACTGCTTACAATGAGGTGGAAGCTAACGGTCAACAGTGGATGTTGCTCATTGACATGCTAAAATCACAGCACCATCTAGTGGCCTGGCATGACACCTACACCTAACTCAAGTTTTCCAAGCAGTGCCGTCTAAATAAAAAAGTAGTTCCCAATTAACAACTGAAAATACCAGCAGTTCACCTGCAGCGGTCTCGTGTAAGCGTAGCCGAAATTTGGTTAATGAACTGGTAAGGCTCCAGGCTGCCTTGAACTGGAAACCAGTGTCCCTGTCCACAGTGAAACCAGTTTTATGTCACCAGAAACCAAGACAGAAGCTTCTGCTTCAACCTCAGCAGCAAAGACAAACAACAAACTGGATTTTCTGCAATAGATTTTCAAGTACAACTCTCCAGCTCTGCTGTCTTCTTCAGATGTGATGACTGCTGGCTGAAAGACGCCCAAAATATCTCAAAATGATGAATCTGAGCTTCACACATACTAGCAGTTTCTACAAGAAAGCCCTCAATCTGTTATCCTCTGCTGATTGCAAAATATGAGTTTGCATCATATTAATAAAATGAATGTGACAATATTTGATTCATTTACACTGGCCGAATGTGGCAGATAAACACTGAATGACATGAATTATGTCGCGTTGAATTGCAAGTAGGTGAGTAATATGTATGACTGTTTCCACATCCATGTGTTTTTCTTTTGAGACTGAAGTTCTCATACATAATCATCTCAAGCAGAAACAAAACTAAAGCAAAAATGTGATCCAACACTAACAGAACATTGTTGAACAAAGCACAACAGAGAAACCTTGCAGCGCATTAACACACAGAGGAGCAGCGTCGGTGGCGAGGGAGACGCTGCTGAGCAAATAAGACAGACGCAGGACAAACCCGGGGAACGCCAACAGAAACACTTTTTCTTTTCTTAGATTAATCTTTTGACTGTGAACGGCGGGCCGGCTCAGTGGGGAATGGAAATCTAAAAATCTAAGAACAAAATGAAGGTTTGCAGATAGCAAATGATGTTCTGCTACTTTTTAATCACAGCAGTGAGAAACAAAAGACTCCATGTGTAGCTGCAGGCTGCAGTTAATTGATGAAACAAACCGTTCTTCTTGGTCTGGACAAAATGAAATTTATCATCAAAAATTGTTTAGTTGACCTCTCCTTCTCTCCATTTCCAGTGTAATGGAACAAACTGCAGAAGGAAGATTGTACTGAGATGTAGATGATACAGGAAGTCCTGCCAGGCCCGTTTCCACAGCAGCATGCAGCCGGCACGGTTCCACACGGTGGCAATAAAACCAGCAACCCGCTGCGCGTGGATTTAATACCAGATCAGTGACCCACGCTTCAGGAGGATTATACACTGCAGCATCTACTGATTTTCATAAAAGCCTTTAGAAAACTCAGCAAACAATTAGTTTAATATGATGAGTTTTATGGTGACTCGACTGAGAAGAAAATGAGGATTTTGTTGTGTGACATCAGAAAGAAAGTATTTTTCTTATTTATTTGTATTTTGCACCCAGACAAAAACAGAAGCCAATTATAAAAAAATCAGAAGCGTTAGGTAGAGATTGCACCAGACTTTGTTCCTTCATAAATCACAGCACATCATCGGGACACTGGCCACTTTCAGAATAAATTTGCTCCTTTTCTCTCTTTTCTCCTCCTCTCACATTATTTGCCTCCTCAGAACGGACTTCTTTTCCAGGAAGTGTTTAGATCCCACAAGCATCTAATCAAATGCTGCACAGGGTGTCTCTCAAGTAGGTCACATCAGCCAGATCTAAGCAAAGACGTTCAGAGAGCACTTCTGACTAACATGCATCTCGTGCTCTTCTGTTGCCCTGGTCAAAGTGATGGGAAAGTCTTCAAAAGGACTTCTATCTTCGTGTAAACCTGATAAAGTCTCGAGCAACATCAGAGGTGTTGACTTGCAGACATTTGCATTTTTCCTTCACTGGACAGATGGATCAGGCCGGCCTGCAACGGCAGATAGAGAATCCACAAAATAAACTTGTGCTGATAATCAAATAACACCAGTTTGTCTCTGCAGGATTTTGTGAAGTGCATATTTTACGTGAGATGACATGAAAAAAGAAAAAAGGTTGCTAATATTCACAACTCTATCAGTCTGGATCAGCACCGTTACATTAAAGCAGCAGGGAAATGCTACTGCAATACACATTTATTTGCTGAATTGCGACCTGTATCCAGCTACTCATGGCAGTCCAATCTTTTCATCCACAAGAAAATCTGATTGGTGTCACTTCCATATGTGGCATAAAGCTGCATCCAATATTTAGAAGCTTCGGTAGTTGGTGTCTGCAATCAGCTACTCTCAGACCTGTGAGTAAAATGCCTATTTTAATAGTTAAGTTCAAATATATCTAAATATGCATTAATATGCTGTAGTGATAACAACTGCAGGAGCTAATATCTTCCTTATCTCCACTCTCCAGGGTTCAGCCAATCAGCACAAAGGAACATGAATGGTGTTCCTGGATTGGCTGCTGTCAGGCAGCGTTGCTTTGGGATATTTCAAGTTACTAAGATGCATTTTATTTTCAGTGTTTTAGACAGGCTCTTTGAAAAAATGGATTAGACAAACCTGAGAATAATTTTGGTTACATTTCACAGAAAGGTCAACAAATACTGAACTGTAAACTGGAAGGACTCCACTATTCCTGGCTTTATGTCTGTCATGTTCATGATTGAAGATCATTGTACTATACAGGGTGATATATTAGTGCTCAGTTGTTATTGTCACAATATTGTTGTAATATATAACTATTGTTATAATACCAAAAGATGTGGAATGATCAGAAATGTTATATTTTATAAATAAAGGTTATTTTTTTCTTGGTAAAAATGTGTCGTCTGAAAGACGGTTTTGGTGTTGAGAATTTTCTTAGAGTTTGTATTAATTCCATCTTTTTTTATTTTGGGGGAAAAAAAGCTCAATTAACGTTTTATTTGAAAACATAAAGCGCTCGCCGTTTCTGTTCCAGTAGCGAGGTTTGCGCTCTTATTGTCCGCTCAGCTAAAAAAGACAGATTCAGAAAGTAAAGGTTTTAATTACACAAAAAGTAAAAGCTTTATAAGAAATTAAGATTTTTGCATTGTAGCGAACTTTTTTATAATGTAATAAAATGTTTGTTGGTAGTTATTGCTAAATGTCATCAAAACATACTTTGATTGCCAATAAGATATTCAGTGAGTCTGGGGGGAGTGGCCCACACCGACACCATCAAAGGTTTTCTTTGAAGAAGAGGTTTCTGAATACTTGGGAAAGATGAGAAAACTGTTTGCAGCGGAACACAGTCCTTGTATAAAAGGCCAGAGCATTTCCATTTCGGGTTATTTTCTGCAGTGCCAGACTGACAACACTGATCAGGAACAACAAATCAGACGAACACAGCGAGTATCAGAAATTCTTCTCTCAGGGCATTTTTAAGAAAAGTGGCAAAACGCCTCAATTGACATTACAAATGCATCAGTAACAGACTGTCAGTGGAACATGTTCCAACCAAACATTGTTATTTTGTTTTCCCATCCTCCTCTGGCATAAAACAGGTTTTCATTGCGTGATTGTCTTACTCCTCTGCCTGGGAGTCGTGTCTGGAGTCAAAGACAAACAAAAATCCTCATAAAATGATAACAGCAGCAGCTTTGTGACCTGATCTCCGCAATCAACCAACGTGCAAAGTTTTTAAAACTTAACGGAGACGATAATATCACACTTATATCACACATTAGGTGCAGGCCTCCTGTAAAGTATTTCAGGCAATACAATGCTTATTTTCTTATTTAAGAGAGGAATTGAATTATTTATTTGTAGTTTTAATGTATTTTATTATAAGTTACAAAAATAATCATTAGTTGCAGCCCTATTGTTCATACATCACTCCCATAATTACTGTGTAAACCATAAAAAAAATGATATAATCTTGTTTTGAAAAATAATTTTATTGGTCTTGTGAAGAGATAAATCTGATGAAATGTTGTCACAAAAGTAACTCAGATTATATGAGGTATTTATTGAGATATCCCGTCGTGTGTTTATATGTAGTTTGGGAAAACATGTTGATCTTCTTTGACTCACATCTTCTGCATCTTTTATGAAATCTTCAGTTTTTAAATTTGCTGCTAGTGAACAATCGTCACATTTCTAATATATTCTGATTCGGGGTCATCAGAATCAACCAAACAGCAGATAAATCTAAACGCTTCGTCTCTTGGTTTCCCAGGCACTGTTGGATAAAAAGTGGAGGTCAGTTTATTCATTTACTCCTGTGTGGTCAGAATAAACCATTATTATGTCACAGCTAAGAATAAAGTAGTCCTTAGTGAAGGCACCATGATCTATTGTTGCATGGCAACAGGAGTCTTAGTGGAGGTCACGCCTTTTTTTGCACGAACATGTTAAAATAATAACACTTTTTGAGCCACTGTCACACCAGTTAACAGTGGAGTCTCTGTTTAAGTTTAGTTGTAAAATAGCAAAACATTAAATAAAAATCTGTAGTCGTGGACGATTTAAACAAACCAAACAGTGAAACATGGAAAACACGGCGAGGAAAGGAAACGTCTGGACGCCTCGTACCTAAACAGAGCCGCTGCTAAAAAATCATAAAAGGAAACTTAGATCAAATTATTACGTCAGCAGCAGCTGAAGATCTGTCAGCCACTGTTGGCTCTCCAACAAACTCATTAATCTGATCTTGTATCAGAATGTGAAAGCAGACATGCAGCATTCAGAGCAAGTTTATGCTTTTCTGAACCAGGCTCCATGCTTTGTATGCTGGACGTCACCGGATGCAAAACGCAGAACCACAAACATGTCTTGTCAGTAAAACGCAGCTCCGCAGCCTTCATGCTCATCTTCTGCAAACACCAGAACTGAGTCTCTGAGGACGCAGCAGCGAGTCTGAGACGGACTCTGATATAATGAAAGCGCGGCTCCCTGTAGATGCGCCTCCTCCTCGCTCCGTGACCAACGCCGATGCAGAGTGAGAAGTATATTGATGTTTTGTTTTTGCTTTCCTACCGGAGCTCATCTTCTGCAAACAAATGAGAGGCGTTACTCCTGTTTCACAGATGAAAATACAGAGATCAATGAGGATTTTCATGGCCAATAAAGCTGACCACCAGAAAGGTAACGTAAAAGAAACTCCAGGAATTCAGACAATGATGATGTCTTACAAATGAAGAGCTGCAGGAGAAACATCCACAGAGAAAAGCTTTGTCTGATCTGTAAAATTAAAAACGACTTGATAAGTTGCTTGTGAAAAGGTCAGTTTTTTAAATCCTTCCCTGTCAACAGCTGTTTACGCTCTTTTCCAAGGTAAACTGAACCATTAGAAAAGATTTACAGACAGTTTTAAAAATAAAATAGAGTCGCTTGAAGGACAACCTCTTAATCTTTGCAACAAATCTCAAAAAGCAAAAACGCTGCAGGAAAAGGCAAGTCAGTCAGTAAAAGATGAGCTGTGGTGGGAGTGGATTTTAAAAATGTTCATTGTTGAAGCAAAATGAGATTTTCCTTTATGGGGACAATTATTAAGCCCTTGATAACAAAGATGGAAGAGAGTGGAATGATGCACAGTTCTTCAAATGGGAGTTAAAGCTGCGACTTTCATTGTTGTACAAATGAATGCTTCAAGAACACCAAGGCCTGCATTTCAGGTCAATGAGTCTTTGGTTTCACTATCACATGCCAATTATTCAGCTCTGCTCTGGAACAGTCACTTATAGAGAGCTGATGACTGAACCTCGGCAATAAAATACAGACACAGAACCAAGTCATACATATGTATTCAGCCCCTCTAAGCTAATACCCGTAAATAAAACGCAGTGCAGTATGTAGCGTAATAGTTTAAGATGGCGTTTCTCAACGGGGCGGTCCCGGCCTCGGGGGGCGTTACCGGCCCCGGGTGGGCGTTACCGGCCCCGGGTGGGCGTTACCGGCCCCGGGTGGGCGTTACCGGCCCCGGGGGGCGTTTAGAGGACAGCAGGGGGCCTCAGTAAAACATAGAATATTTGAAAATGAGACACCAGATAAGTGAATCACAGCAACGTCATCATCAGGTGTGACGCTTAACTGATGCGGTGATGCTACCGCAGAGCTGCACCAAGGAGCGACACTGAAGAGAAGGAGATGATGATCGATAGTCGCAGCTAAGCATGTTTTAATGTTACACAAGTTTAACAAGTTGCTCAAAGTCTAAACTGGTATTGTTGTGCATTTAAGGTGTAAAGTTTACTTTCGAGGAAAAGCCCGAAGGTAAACTTCAGGCTTTTGACTCTTTTCTAAATGGAGCCACATGCTAACAACCTGCAGGTCTACAAGCTCCCAGTGTCCCCCGCCAGCGCCCCCTGCTGTCCTGAACGCCCTGAGGGGGGCGATACTGCACCCCGTTGAGAAACGCTGGTCTAATATTAAAAATCAAAGGTAATCTTTTTTTTTTCATTAATACACTGATAAAAAGTGTAGGGGTGACAAAGTTATGCAAAAACAAAAAACTGTACATGTGTTTTTTTTCTGTCCCTGAAGAGAACGACATTATTGCTACTGCATTGTTTCACAGAAAACCTTCCCTCCAATGGGAAAAGTGGACGCAAATTACTTTGAGAAGCAAAGCAAGGGATCCAGGGGTCCGATCTTCATCTAATGAACAACTGAACAAATAGATGAAGCCCAACAGCAGCACCAGGTTTTTATTGTAAAACTGAGCACAGCATTACACGATGTTCTGGCCCATGCATTACGAGGAGCAAAGCAGAACTAGAACCTAAACTCTGCTTTACGTGCCGAGCACAGCTAAAGAGGCTGGAGAGTTTGGAGCTGTCAAAAGGAAATAAGGACTTACACAGCTTATTTAGGCAGCATAACCCTACTACTGCGCTTAGTCTCTCTCCAGGAACACCTGCTTCAACTTTGAGTTAGTTCTTCAAAAGTACTTTATTTCTGTTTCCCTTGTTAGTAAATAATAGGCATTTCAAAAACAGCAATTACTTAAAAATACATATACAGTATAAAAGAGCCAAGAGCATCCAACAGCACCAGGGAAAGAGACGCAGAGGAGAAAGTCTGATGTTAAAATAGATTTGTTAAAACTGAAAGAGTTTTGTCTCTTTTCTAAATGGAGCCACATGCTAACACCCTGCAGGTCTGCAGATAATAAAGGGTTATGGAGGCTGGAGGGAGAAAACAGAATGCTGCAGAAATGCTGCAGTAGCACAAATTACTAGAGGTAAAGCTACTGCTAACTTTCTAAGGTCATTATTAGCTGTAGACTAGAAGGGCTGAGCATTGTTCACTGATTTAAAACCAATAGGAATCATTGATATATACCTGATTGGACATTGCTTGACCATCATGTGACACACATGGCTCATTACCATGAGCCGAGACTGGCATATCGGGAAAATAACACAATCAAGAAAAGAACCTGAAAAAGGACACAATGTTTTGCTATTTTTTGTTAGCACTATAAAATCTAGATAAGGTCCAAGGGAACATCATGTTTCACAGGTCGTTGAGATTTTAAATAAAAACGTCAGGAGTAGGTGAGTTCTGCTAGCCTGACTTTGACAACCTTAACATTTAGCTGCAGTTTGACGTTTCGGTTCAGTTAAAAAAAACAACACAACCCACATAATCTACTCTCTGACAAGTTATCAGAACTAGTTATTAATACTGCTAATTAATAATCACAATATAAACATCAAGTCAGAAATCATAAAACTGTGACAAAGCTCCATTTTATCACAGATTATCTGTCTTGGGTTCCACTGTAGAACATAGTAACAGTCATAATTCATATGTAACATTTTTATAATCAGTTAATGCATCTCGTTCATAAGAACAATGAGAATTGTTTCATAAAATGCAAAGAAAACCTTTGAAAGAGTGAAAAAAATAGATATATTTCATATCAAAATAATACACCAGTTTATGTTGATTACTTAAATCACAATATTATACAGTAGATAAAATGACAAAGGTTTCAGAGGTATGAATATTTTTAGGAAACCGTAAACCTGTCTTCAGCTGTTTGTTTTTCTTAAACAAAATATTAAGAATATCTAAGTTGACATTCTGCCACAGAGAACTGAATGTTCAGGAAACCAGATGACAAAGATTATGTCATTAACTTAATCTAGAAATTCTGAAGAGAGTAACCCAAAGGCTACAACATGAAGCATTCGTAAAGGATCAAATTTTAAATTCCTGACCAACGGCAAAAAGGATTCACTGAAGAGTGGAACGAGTCTTTATTTTAGTGCGTGCTTCTATGATCCTCTCAGGTTAAATGCTGTGTGCACTCCAGTATAGCAACACTGGGAATTATCTCAATCTAACATATGACAGAAATCATGTCCGTAACATTGTGCAAAACTGCACGCTTATTAAAAAATGGCTCTAAAACAGAAAAGATGAGAGTGCAGACATGCTGTAATCCTCTTGTGGAAACCTAATAGAAAAATCCCATCATAAATCTCATGAATACTGATTCATTAACCTGAGAATTAACGTCAACTTTCTGAAATAGATCAATTCACATGAGGGAAAGAAAGATGTCATGTTGTGAAGACCAGGAATGAGACCTGAGAGTGGTGGTGAGTCACCTCTCAGGGAGCTGTCACCAAGCATCAGTGTATTCACCTCTCCTGCTGCGGGGAAGAGGTCCCTGCGCCGCATCCCCGCTTCATGCTTCGCTTCTCCCACCCAAGAAAAGGACAGCGCTCCATGTTCTGCCAGCCTGTCCTCTCAGAAGGGGACTCGGAGGAAAATATGGCCAACTCCATCTGTGCTGCTTTGCATATGAACTGTGTTTAAGGTGCAGCGCGGTGCGGGCGCGGAGGAGATCTAAACCACGCTGGGTTTGAAACAGAAGGGGCATTAATGGGCTGACCCCAAATATGGCGGCCGGCGATTCATTCGCTGAAATGATGACTGGATGGAAAGCAGTGATGACAACACGCGCACACACACACAGGTCTGGTAATAATTACTCTAATTCAGTATGATGAATTAGACCATTCACTGAATGCTTTGATGACCCCATAATAAACTTCTCAGCTCAGACTCAGTCTGTCCACTCCAGCCTCCACCCGGACCCCATCTTTTTGTTCCATGGACCCCATTACTGAGCTTTAGCAGAAGAAAACGGGAGACTGGAGCAGAAATAATAACTGCTGATGAGTAATGCAAATGACACAGAGAGAGTAAAGGGGCTTTTGCACCATTTTCTCACTTTATTTGGTGCTAAATTCATACTTTCCACATTAGCAAAAGTATAAAAATTGAAATATATATATAATTGAATGAATGCATTAATATTAATTTCCATGCACTTTAAGATTTCCAGAAAATATTTTTTCCGAATAAATTAAAGCAGAAGTTTTAACTTAATTTTAAGGTGGTGAGCTTGCATGCCAGCAGCTAATGCATATACAATGAACTGGAAGGGGCAAAGGTTAATTAATGTGTTTTTCAGGGCAAAGCCTTTGTTCTTGCCACATTACTTAAATAAATCACATTTAGGAGATGGGAATTCATGCAAATCACATGACCAACCAGAAAACTGCTCAACCTGAACACATTTACACAGATTAATACGAGAAGTATCACTGAGTAACTGCAACAAGCCAGGAGTTTCAGTACATCACAGACATTACAGATAACATGCTTCATTAACCATTATGAATTTTATCAAATGACAAAATCTTTTTACAGACGTCTTAATTCTCTAAACCTTTTCGTTTGTTAATTGTGCTTTAACTGAAATACCTTTTCCCTTTTCCTCAGACCTTTTCAACAGATCTGAGGTTTTTAACTAGCAAAATCCAAATATATGAATTTGCTTTTTAACTACTTTAATAGCTTTTTCCAATCTTACTCTGCAGAAATAAAATATTTTAACATTTAAGCTTTTAATTGTGTCTATTGTCTAACTGAAAACGGTGTAAATGCTTCTTTACAGAAATGTTCATTCTGCAATTAAAATGTCTCTCGTGTGTTTCAAAAAGTACAAAATACAGTCAATTCAAGGTCAATTCAGTCCTTTAGCTTTTTCTCAGCTAACGCAACACATGTCTGCTAGCATTAGCATTAATTAGCCTCCATCAAAATGTCAGGTTTTCTATGCAATACGAATCAGAGGCTGAATAGCATCACTCACGAGTTCACGCTCGATTCAATAACCTCTTCAACATATATATGCATTAAAATACATTTTTACTGACCAGTGATATAAAGATGACACACAGTGAGTTTATTCTTCTTCTGTGTGCCCAACCTTCTCTAAGCCACTATAGACAGCGCCCCCAGCGGTAATGTGTGGAATCGCACCAAATAACTGACATGACACTAAAGAACTTATCGCAACAAGAAATTAAGAATAGAGAAAGGAAAAATATTGAGATTTCTATTTTCTCAGGGGACTGACTGAATATTTACTTACACATTTAGGTTTGTAGAATATTTTGAAGACCTGTTATTTTTCATCCACTGCCTAATTATGCACCCCTTTGTGTTGATCCATCACAGTCTCAACAAAATACGCTAACGTTTGTTGGCTTTCTGCAACAGCATGTGAAAAATTTCAAGATATGAGAATACGTTTGTACAATTTTTGACAACTCTACCAGAATGATCTGGATTACAGCTGTCAGATGGTTTCTAACGCCGTGATCAGAGACATCCCTCTGTGTCCCAGATACTGGAGGCTGGATTTCCTTGTTTTTCTTTTAAAAAAACACTTCAGGCTATCGGGCTAATTTCTATTTCAGGATGCATAACGCCCTAGAAGAAAACTAAACAAAAAAACAAGCGGATACAGAAGAGAAATTCTTTAATATAAAGAATTCAACTTGAATTGAAAATAGATGTTAAATAAATATCAGGAACTAATTGCCTTGCCTGCTTGATAAGATGCTGCAAAGCCAAAAAGGCTCAGCTGCTGTACAGAAGAAATAATGTCTATTACTGTTTCACCGCCTGTCAGTCAGTTATCTGATGATCGCAGCAGTGAAGGAGCCCGATTACTGACTGCATCTCTCTCTTCAGGGAGAAAACGGGACCCAGTGGTGAGCACACCTCATGCACATCAAATACGACTCCGGCTCAGATTGGATCAGACGTAACGAGAGCGCTGCAACAACTCGACTTAATGAAGATCTGGGTTTCACTTGGAAAACACACACAAAAAAAGCCATCTGCTTCAGAGCACAACAAACAGCTCAATGCATCTGCTGACGCTTTGAATTCCTGAACCATATACTGCAAAAGAGGCTGCTCCATTAAAAAATAACAATGAAGCTTTTTAAGACACTCCTCCACTTGGAAAGCTGCAATATGCTGATTTCATGATGCGACGGTAATCTGTGACGGTTCGGTTTGATAAATCAATGCATGCAGTAAAGTTTAGGGCAGAAGCACGGCGCCCATTTGTCATCGCTAACAATGTGCAGTATAGAGCTTCCTGCTGCAGCCGTGTCCTGAGCTCATTATGATTCAGAGAGTGAATGCCTGAGTCCCTGACCCAAATTCAACATGGCATGTTAAAATATACATATTCAAAGTCAATCTGTTCAGAGTTTGTTTCTCTGTTTTCCTCTGTCCGTCTGTTTGTCTGCATCTCTGCTGTCGTACACGGTTCCTGATCATCCCGGCTCTTTAAAGATGGTTTAGTGATGAGAAGAAGCAGCCGGATGCCGCGTGGGATGCTTGAGTGGCTTTATGGTGGGAGAAGAAGTAGGCCCTACTGAATCAACTAAAGTAGCAGCCCTGGGAAAATTGCTCCGGTAGTCAGTTATTGACATACCTCAGCCTACAGCTTATCATTTCAGGAGCATTTAGGTGAAGACCCGGAGCACTAAAGATCGTCTCTAATGGACTTTAAGCAGTTAAATAAGAATTGGAGTTAGACAACAAAAGAATGTCTTCACTGCTGCTTTAAATCGTATTCCAATACTGCAAACTGGAATCAGCATATTTAGAAATATATAAATAAAAAGAGAGATTATTTTTTTCTCATTAAAGTTTTTCTGCCATTTTAAATTCTATTCAGAAATACTTTATTGATCCAAAGGGAAATTAAATGTGTTTTTAGCTCATAATATTGTCACCTTCCTAAAATAATGGCCTACGTTTTTCATTTTTTTCTTTTTCAAAAATACAAATGTTTTAAATAAGTTTTTTTTTTTTATCTCTGTTTAAACACATTTTCTCAGTATTTGTTAGAATTGTAAACTTTATGACTTGGTTTTCCTTCCAGAAGCTTTTCACAATAATTTTCTGAAATTTCACCTTTCTAACTGGTTGAAGCGGGTCAAGCTTGTTGGACCAGAACCATAATTCAATAATAGCTGAACTTTTTTAAGCTGATGTTAACTGATGTTGGGAGTTACGCCTAAATGAGAAGTTTATGATGCCATCCATTTAGTCATTTTGGAAATAGAAACAATTCTGGTTGTCCTATCTGACCGAAAACTGAACAGGTTTCTTCTGATTTAATGTCAAGAGGAAAAATAGATCTCACTTCTTCTTACAGCATATGTAAAAATGTGTACACATGAGAACATTTCCCCTTTCCCTTTGAAGACGTTTAATTTGATCCTCAGAAAATGAACAAAATAATTCTCCCAGCCGGCGTAATGAGATTTGAGATGAGGAATAACTGGGAAACACTGGCTTCATTGTAATTTGCCTTCAGCTGATGGAAAAGATGCTGACTTGTTGTTGAGCGAGCTGCTGGAACCTTTCACATTAACACTTTGCAGTGTTCCTGAAGCAGAAAAGGGTAATCACAGACACCACAGAGGTTTACAGTCACTGCAGCAGAAAGAAGCTGAAAATTATTTTCTTTTCCAACATCGCTCTCCTGATTGCAAACTGATCCAAGATCCTGGATAAACCGTTTTGTGAGCCAAACATGAAAACACAAAGCAGATTTTTTCTGCATTACCAGAAAAGGTTAACAAAACAAGATAACATATATAATAGATATGTCTATTTCAGAATGGCAGCAGCAGGCTGTGCTCTGATAATAAAGCTCAGTGTGTCTGTGCTACTGCTGCTGCGAAGCCAAATATCCTCCATTCTACACTGCATCAAGAATCCAGCCTCTTTCCACCAAACTGAATTTTATTATGGAATATAATGACATTTTTACCCAAGAAGCAGGAAGAACATGTTTGTTTTGTTAACATTTTTTGTCTTGATAGCCATCAACATTTAATAAAGCCTTTCACTTATGAAATGTTCAAAAGCATTGGTTCTCAAACTGTGGTACAAATGCCACAGATTCAACTGTGGAGCTAACAAGCAAAGGAAGATGAGAATTTGTTAAGAGAAGTGATGACAGTGAACCAAGAAAAACTGCTGTGATTCATTTACAACTGCAGTCACAAACTGGATGTGAAAATAACACCAGGCCAACCTGAACCATGTTCTACTTGCATGCTTGAGAGTGTTTGCATGTGCTAATTAGTAGCCTACTAGCACCACAAGATAACAGCTACAACACAAGACTCACAATTTCATCCAGTTAAATACTTAATGAGACACAAACTGCCAGAAGTGCAAACAAACCGCAAAAAAAAAAAAATGCACTTGTCATTCTGTCTTCAGCGTCGAGCAGCCATATTGGATTTTGTGGTGGAGGTGGCTGAGTAAAGCTGAAGGAGGTTTTGCTGATCGTTTTTACAGTTTTACCTTAATGGCTTAGGGAACCATAGCCACCCACAAGTAGCTAAAATCATTGAACACTTGAGACTCATAGAAATGGGTCAGAGTTAAAAAGCTAGTAAAAAAGGGTGTTGAGGAGGACGTCTTAATATTCCCTTCATCACTGTTTGATCATTTTAAATGAGAATTGTTTATTGGCACATTTAATCCTTAGTATAACTAAAAATTGTCCTCTAACATACTGACGAGTTCAAATTGAAATCTTAGATAACAGATTTAACGTGCAGCAGATTAATTTTGGAGTAATACTCAAACAACATAAAGTTGCAGTATATGATATTTGTTTGCAAAAAAAAGAGTGAGAATGATCACTGCAATGTTCTTTAATGACACAACTCAATCACTCCACCACAGCAGGAAATGATCAAATCACAGCTTTAAAACTTTATATTTCTTTACCTTTTGTTGAGTGTGAGTTGAAGTCAAACAGTAACCAACTGCTCTGAAGCTGAGCATGTTCACGCTGTAATCAGAGCAGCGTTGAAAATCCTAATTCCCCTGCAAAAAGCACCACCTACCAGAGGCATCTGAGCGTAAAATGCACCGTCAATTCTCCTGCTCTATTACCTCTATCCCCAAGTGTGAACCACGGCATCTCCAAACACCAACTGATCTGCAGCAAGAGCTAATGAGCTCAGAGGCGCTGCACAACACGGGCTGCAAATCGAAGCAGCCGGAGAGAAGACATGTAAATTAAGAGAATCTCCCAAATGATCCAGTGGACAAAAGGAGCCATATGGAAATATTTGCCAAGCTGGTCAGACACTCTGAATCATAGCTCAGCAATTCAGAAGGAAAACTAATTATAAAATTGTATTATAATACAAATAATCATGATGATGTTTTAGGAAACAGTTACTGAAAATGTTAAGGACCAGAATAAACATTAGAGCTTGAATTTATTGTGATTAATCGGTTATTGAAATAATCATTGACTAATTTATTAATCGATAGCTGCCTCTTTGCTGAAAGAACAATATATTCAAAGCAGAAGTTAAGCCAAACTGAACAACAAATAAATACATTTTGCATTTAACAAAATGTACAACAAAAACCCTTTATAAATCTGTTCTACCCAGTTTTACATTCACCTGGTTAAAGCTCTGTGAAAAACATACATTTCCTACTAAGCACCTTTTGCCGTCCAATTACTAATAAAAATAATCATCAGATCCGCCTGACACTGTTAAGTCAGAAGTTTGCATTAACTAATGCTAAGTTGAGCAGAATGGACTGAACTTGATGTTCGAAGGATTTTTAGCTGCAGATGGATCCTTTTCTGGAAATGGTGAAGCGTTCACAGAAAAAACACTTATTGCATTTTATGAAGTAAAATGTTTTTCTTATTTTTTAGAAATAGAAAAAAAAATACTTTCTTTGCATTTTATGTATTTTCAATATTGCATAAAAATGGTTTCAGCGGTAAAAACAAATCTGCTAATATTTTTATCCAATTAATTGATCAATCATCAGAAAAAAATGGTAGAATAATCTGTTACTAATATAATTGTTAGTTGCAATAAAAATGTTTCAAATCTCAGGGATGGAACGTTTATTACTGCATCACTAATAACACAATCTGGACTTCCTGAGCAGTACCAGGTGGAGGGCTGATCTCCTCCATGCTGAAATGCACTGATGGAGAAATTCATGCAGAAGGAGCCCAAACCATCATCTGAGTGCAGACAGTCTACTGTAGATAAATTGGCCATCCAAAAATGGATATCAGCCAAAATTGTAATTGACGGGTCAGACCTTTTAAAGACTGGTAGCCAACCAGAGTCAATGCATCATCAGTCTTGTTAATACTGCAGTTTTCAGAAATAAAATTAATTGTATTTATAATTTACATTCAAAAGATGTGTAATAATAAATATGAATCAGCCATGCATGAGATCTATAGCTTAGTGATAATTTAACTCATCCAGCAGAAGTGAAGCAGTGAGTACACAGTTATTGATTCAAACTGAACGCATGTCTGCTAAAAGTCTTTTAGCTGGAGCTACTTTCACCATGATTCTGAATGCACTGATTTGTCTGTATTACAGTTTCACCTGGCAGGGAGCGATTCAGCTCAGGTGTTGTGGTTTCTTAAGAAACCCAAGGAAAAAACCTTTTGCACCCAGATCACACCAGTGATCCATTAAAGTTGACTGAAATGTTTGTGGAGAGTGAAAAACAACCAAATTGCTTCAGCCTGAAACCCGGGGGTGTTCCAGCCTGACAGGGAAGCAGAGGAGCAGCTTGTGTGAAACTTTTATGGACTTTCACAAAACCACACATAGACCTTCACACACTCACCGCCAAACTCACTAAAACCACCTTAACTCTGTGAGCATCCCTCTGTCACATCAAAGCACACATACTTTTGACAGTTTAGAGTCAAACTGAGTATTTGAGTCAATAGGAAAAATAAATTATGAGTGCCTTGGACTAAATTCTGCAGAAATCCTTTAAGTAAGCACAGGAATTCATGAATGCTAAACACATCTGCTTTTTCCTGCTGCAACAAAGGAGATGCTTTGATTATATCCCTCTTGTATTACTAGGACAAGACTGCTGAACCGACACTTTCCTTTTTAATATGAATATCAAGTGAGCTTCTGATATGGCAGGATAATGGCACAGCCGGGGCAGAGCCATTAGCCTGCTGCACAACTAATCTCCAACAAAGAAAAAGAGTTTGTGGGTGATTTTATGAGATAGCAACTCGGTAGCAAAATTTTTAAGCATAGTTTTTAAGCCCTCTTTAATTTAAAAAAAAGCCAAAGCAAAAGATAAATAGCTGTAAAAACATTGTTATTCCACAGTAAACTGAACTCTGAATTGGGGAGCTCAGAATGAAAGCACTACTGAGAAAGCACTACACAATAGGAAAATGAAATCCTTGCTCCCAGCAAGAACACCAGCGCTGATATGCTCCCAAGGCTAGCAGCAGCAGGACTGAACATCAATGGTCCTATCAGGCGGCTCCAACAGACACTATTAACACACACTCAGAGGCGAGCACAGCAGGTCTTCGTCCCCACTCAACCACATTATTTGTCACACCACAAAGGCATTTTGCTTTGATGATGTAGGCTTTAGCATTGAGCTGTCCTAAGGAGCCGTGCTCTCAATCCCCAGCCGCACAACCAAGTAGCGCTCTAATCTGGCCCAAACTACCCCCTGCAGCTCAGACTCTCCTAATCCCTCATAAGAAAGAGGAGCCAGATGGTCACGGACAACTGCTGCTGGGGCTGAAGATCAGCACATGTACAGCAATGCCTCGAGTGCCTGCTACTGTTTACCTCCAGGTTATTAGTGTAAGCAACTGTAGATGTGTGGGTGGTAAACATGCTGTGTGTGCCCAGCGAGCGTGCTTGTCCATGTGTGCACCATCAGTGTCTGATTACTGCTGTGGATCGTTCCCTCGTCCGTCTCCAATCTTCACGAGACGACAGAACATTAAGGGGAACAGCTCTCTACCAGCTTCAGTAACCTTGTGATTTCTGACGTGCCAAAGGTAGAACAGCACGATCCCAGGAGTGTCAAGACACAACGTACCTCCTGCCCTCCTGCCCTTCGTCCGAGGCGACCTGTCATGATCCCAAACTTTGGAGTGATCCCATTACTTAAAGCTCCACTAACCCGCACACTGACCCCAAAGTTTGAATTTTTAGAAGTCCGTAAGCAGCTACAGATAATCGTATTGATGGCGAGACACCGTATTATTTGGTGCTGGTTAAAGCCATCAGTGTAGCGACCAAACAGTCTGGAGTAAATGTAGGGCTGGTCAATAAATCAATAACAATATGTATCACGATAGACATGTGATCAATATCAATAGATAATACGTCCAATAGAATGTTCAATAATTTCACTGAGCTCTGAATCAGAACTGCACAGCATTCTGGGGGATGTAGGCAGAGGAAATGCTTTAGTCACTCAATCTCTCACAGCCAGCTTGGCACAGGTGGCATCAACTCACTCACTCTTTGGTTACCTAGTAACAACTTGTTGAGTAGCTGGCGCAGCAGCAGTTTCATGTTTTGCCTTCGTGCCTCATAACTGCTTAAAAATAAAAAACAACGACATGGAGAGAATGGAAATAATGAGTCGAACAGCTCAAGAGGAAAGTGCAGGAACAGGAAAAGGTGAAGTCACTAATTTGGCAGTTTTTCAGATATTTGCAACAAAAAAGTAATCAATAATTATTGATATCGACTGATAAGAAATGCTTGTATTGTGGTACATTTCTCAGCCAGGTCACCCAGATCAAAGTAAACAACATTCTTTAAGAATCTTTCTGAAGACCAACAAGCTACATGAGAATTGGAGACACCGGCCATGACATCTAATGTCTGTTCTGACACATTAAACACAAACTGAGTCTGGAAAAAGTTTAAGTAAAAGCCTCCCCACAGATTTCAAGAGACCGGCTCTTAAAGGAAAAGTGAATCTCAATGTCAGTTTAATGGTTGGAAAAAGATCAAATTGTCTTTGCTAATCCACATCGAGTCGTGCCTGCAGGAATGTTGCTACCGACACAGAGCGCCTTTACATTCCCTTTTACTCCCGATGCCAGCGTACACTAATGTTTCCTAACTTGGTCTTTCTTCTTTGTCCTGGCAGGTTTTCAGTGCCAACACCATCTGTGTTTGTCTGTGTCTCTTTCCTGTCCTCTTAACCTCCAGACGGCTGAGGCAGATGGCAGCTACTGAGCAGGGCTCTGCTGTTAAAAGGTAGTTTTCCTCTCTGCTGTCCCCCTGCACCAAACATCTGAAAGTTAGTTATGCTGAGATATCTGATTATAAGTAATTTACAAATTAATAAGTTTAAGTAATATATTTGCCAAAGGTAAGAAAATTTTGATTTAAGTTTTCAGTAAAACAAAAAACACCTAATAACTCTTACTTGATCACCTAACAGCCTGAAAATCTCATCTCTACAGCAAACAGCAGCCATCTTGAGACCAAAGCACTCAACTGGAACCTGTTGAGACTTTTATTGCAGGTCAATATCTGGAATAAAGAATCTATCACAAGCTGGGGTTTTATGACCTTCTCCTTCATTTAAACAAACACCGAAGAGCCTCTGAGTCATTTTTACATCTTTGCCAATCACTCTTGATTCTTCCTCTGTGGACAGAATCACAATATGAAAAGAAGATAAGAGCCCAAGATGATTATATTTATTGGTATTTTTATTGTACAAAAAGAGCTCTTAAAGAACACAATTTGAATAGAAATATTTCAGATTGTTAAGTGGTTTCTTCTTAACAACACAGAAAGAAGATATGTCCTCTTTCTGTGAGGCACTTCTGCCTCAAAGATCACTTTAGTGAGGAACGTGGGTGAGGTCTGGAGGGAAATCAGATTTTTCAGTTTGTCCTCTAAATATCCAGGATTATGAAACAACAGGATCCTTTGACTGAAGGAAAAGGAGACAGAACAGAGAGGGAGATCAAATCATGCCGCAGTTTGACCAGTATGTTGAGCAGGGAGTCGACAGCCAGACCACCTGGGATGTTTTTGTCTGCATCAAGTTTACAAGATTCTTTTTATTTGTTTAAGCCAAATGAAGTAGATACTTGTTGTTGCACCTAACTCCAAACAGACTTAAAAACTGCAGAGCAGTTGAACCATCATTTGTAAAATGAGTGATTCTGACTGATTATGAGGAGATAAATATGATTTATATGGTCATGATGTGGTTCCTTAATTCAAAACCGACTGGTGACAAGTATTAGGAGAAATGGGACAGCTGCTGGCTGTGGGCAGCAACATAATAATGCTGGTCAGAACTGGAGCAGCACATTGTATTTGTTACAGCCTGGTCATTCCCTCCCTAAGCTCAATTCTCATCTCCCTTCAGTTCTCCGTCTGGGATTTCTTCCACTGAGTTCAATTTCTCGGGCAGAACTTCAACCAGGCCAATCAGCAAACAGAAGGAGAAGTTGTGAATGATGACGTTGGTTTTCTGCGATGTCTTAGAGTTGTAGCGTGCCTTTAATTTTAGTAATGGCAGCAGAGGAAGTGCCCAAAGCCGAGCAGTCCATGTGGCCACGCCTCCAATGTTCAATTAACATCAACAGCCAAACAAGTTCGGATCGCTACTTTTCTCTTCGCAGTGGAGGATGGTTGCTGACATTGCAGGCAATTTCCAATAACTTGAACTGGAGCATTACGTTTGAGATTACGTCAACTCCTCCAGCAAGCAATCATTTTTCAATAGATGAGAGTCCAGACCCTCCTTACAAAGCAAAGAGTAGAACACGTTTTACAATTCTAACGATATTTTACAGTGCAACTTTAAAACAGAATTAATAACCACTACACTTTTAAATCCCTCCGTAGGGTGCTGGTTCATTAGGTCTCCCAGTCACTGATCTCAGACAATATCTGTCCAGATTTTTTCCTACTCGTATTTAAAAATATCTTAAAATTCTCATATTTAAGCTGAATACTTTGATTTTATTGTGTAATGAGTTCAAACTTTTAAACTTTGATTTTGCATATTTCAAAATTTCATTAATGGACACAACTTTCATGAGCAACGAGCTAAAGCCAGATGAAAAGGGAAGATCTGTACTGACAAAGTCATTTTGTGTGTGTGTGTGTGTGTGTGTGTGTGTGTGTGTGTGTGTGTGTGTGTGTGTGTGTGCGTGCGTGTGTGTGTGTGTCAGACTGGACAGTCCACAGGCTCATGCCACCTTGCGCCCCAGTTACCAGGACTCCCAGCTCAGCGTTACGGCCGCCTGGCTTGATTGACTCCTTCATGTTGGGATGTTTTTTAATGCTTCATGCTTCACTGCATCCACACAAAAGACTTACCCTCATAACCTATAAGCCTTATAATCCATCCAGTAATCACTGAAGGGATGACCATTTTCATGAGAAATGCCCATGCATGGCTACCCACAGCTCAGCCTGCCGCATCCTGAGAGGAATCTACGGGTGAGTAAACCGGGTACGCTCAGATTTATTACCACCATTACTGTAAACGTAACGGTCAGAAGGAAAATCAGATACTGCGTTGTAATCATTACACTTCCAGGGTTTTATTACAATTCTCAGTTTCATCTGAGTGTATTTACAGCTGACAATAAAAAAGAAACAGATTCAATAACATGAAACTACTGCTGAGGAACTATAAGTTAGCTCTGAATCCCATCCGAAGTAGTGACCCAGATCACCCCCCATCAGCACCACAGAATACAAAAGAAGACCTGGTGTGTTGCCACTGACTCTGTCATTGCGTCCAGGAATAGCAGCTTGCACAGAATGGAACAAGCATAAACACCCTGATGTAATTAGAAACGCGTGATTGCCCCGACAGCCAGCGTTTTGTCATACAGTAATGTTTCCCTAGATTCATATTGCATTCACACGCTGAGTTTTCAGATCATCCAGCCCCCATGAAGTGGATCGATATGAGCCAGTATGCCAAGACAAACATTAGGAAAATGATGAGCCACTTACCCAGAAGATGAGGTTGAAGATGAACATCAGATACTTCAAGCAGCACAAGCAGCCTCTCGCCATGTTGCACTTCTTGAACTCTAGAAGGAACACAAAGGATAGGTCCAGGTAAAAGACTACGTATTTGCTGCCTTTGGGTGAGCTGTACTTGTTGGTCTTGTCCGCGGCGCTGGTGTCGGCTGCCGCTCCAGCCGGTCCCTGCTGTGCGTTTTTGCGCGGCCCCGTGGAGCCGTAGAAAGCACCAGCTGTGAAGCCGCGGCCGCCGAACGGCCGACCAGACGTGGAGGCTTGAGGAAAATCAGAATCCCGGCTATCTACTGATGGACTTCGATGAATGGCTGACTCCTCACTGCTGGACTTCTCCATGCTCTAGAGCGCCTGCTGCTGCTGCTGCTGCTGCTGATGCACAGACTAACATAGTCCCAGAGATAAGACAGAAGTACTTGCCCTTCAAATCTCTACTGCTTCACAGTTTAGAACAAAAGGAAAAAAAGACAACAGCACCCAACTACATCCACCTTCCGGTGGTCTCCTGCAGAAGTGAGTTGGATGGAGCAGCAGAGGCACTTTGGGGGCAGGTTCACAGTTAGAGTCCTCTGCCTTCCTGTGATAATCCTGGAGTAAGCAGTGCAGCGGCTCCTGTTTGCCTTGTGACAGGACTGGATTCTGAGAAGTTGCAGCTCTCCCTGCTGTAATATCACTCTTCTCCTGCTCTGCTCATTGATGTGCTTGGCTCCTCCACTGGGACTGAGACCCAAGTGAGTCTCAGCTGCTGACCGGGTAACTTTTCTCCTCCTCCTGCTGCTGCCCTGCTTCTGCTCAGTCCTCCTCTCCTGTACATGTGCGGATGCGCTCTCCCTTCACGCTCTCTGTCTGGTGAACCATTGTGCGCTCAGCGGCTCAGTCCTCTGCGCTGCCTGCGCTCTGCTGCCCCACTAGCAGCGCTCTGGCTGATGTGCTATTATCGGCAGACGCAACTCACGGCCATTCCCTATCATCCACCAAGAGCTCTGCCCTCCTCCCCCAGGAGTCTCTCTCTCACTCTCTCGCGCTCTCTCTCTCCCTCTCTCGCTCGGCCCCTCCCCACTGCAGAGCGGAGAACCAATGCAGCGGCGGCAGTGAGACCAGAGCTCCTCCTCTCCACTGCCAGTGTCTTTATTAAGCACATCTCTGTTCCTTTGACGATACATGTTCATCTATTTTCCTTCTATAAGGGGATTCAGGGGTCAGACATGAGATCAGCAAAATGAAACAAACACTTGGCTGAAAAAGCTAAAGTATTTGTCCTGGAGATGAGCAGAGTTTAGTCTGAGGGATGCAGGTCATTTGGACCACCATTGGGTCATTTCATTCCAGCAGAAGATTCTGCAGATGATACTACGGTGTCTCATATTACACTAAAATTCTGTAAATAGTTTTTTCAGAAGTTTAAATGCCTCAACAATTTATAGGGATGAACTGATCCACTGTCTTCACTACCAACACAGATTCAAATATTGGTCAATACCACTGACACAACACAGCTCATTTAAATACACCAACAGCTTCACAGGCCAAGTAAATATGTCAAACAACACAAGTTTAATTTTATTCAGTCAGAGCAAAATATTCACAAAACAATGCCTTGTTTATTTATCACTGCCTTGTCCAAGAAAGCAAAGACTATTTTTAAGTATGCTTATTCTTTGTCTGATCTTTCAAAAATAATAAAAAGAGCTGACTGTCTTTAATTTCAGCAGAGCTTTAATTTAATTCTGTTTTTTATTAAATTCTCCTATCGTTCTGAGTACAGGTGTATTCCTCATGGTCACATTTTTATATTTGTGCTCTGCTGTCGTGGTATTCACACCTCAGCTGAAGAGGGAGTGAAAAGTTACGTTTACTCATTTCAGAAACTTTTGAAAAAACAATTACTTTTAGGAGTAAAATTACAACTAGCTCCTCCAGGAACGTCCTGGTGGTCCAAACACCAGGCTTCTACACTATCACACTATAATTTATAATATTCTGGATGTCTAATGATCATTATCTATAATTTGCAATAATTATTCAATGATCCACTATAATTATCTGCATCGATTCTCATTATTGGTGATAATGTATCTGATTTATGAGAGCAGATCTATTCCGTCTATTTCTACCCTCTTCTGAGCGATGTCCTGCTTTATTAGTTATTTTTGCATTAGTTGTAGGATTCCTAATAATTACGCTTTATGAGTAATTTTAAAAAAGGTTAGTTGTAGCTTATTTTTATATGTTAAAAAAAGTTAAAAAAGAAGTCAATCTTTTGTTTTTGTCACTTTCTTTATTATATATTTTACATCAGCTGTTAGCCGTTGGAGTATTTAAATGAACTGTATTGGTGCAGAGTAGCCAAATAAATTATTAATTTAATACATTTATGTCTGCATTTTTGAGAAACAAAAGTTTTAAACCAGTATCAGAGTCTATCAGACGATATTAAAGCACAGATATCGGTATCAAACGTGAATAAAGTGAATTAGTGCATTCCCTATTTGAGTGCAACACATCTACATTACTGATGTTTCGCCTTTTGAATTGAATTATGAAAATACATCAACTGATGGATGATATATAACTGTAACCTGAATAACTACCGACTGCATGAAATAAACTTTCACGAAAACTACTTTTTCTGAATCATGGACACAGAAAGCTGAATCTGCACTGATGAGCTGCATGTACTAAAAATCCCAGCAACATGCTGAGATGAAGTCCAGACATGGAAAAAAGTTAAAAACTGACAGCAACTTGGTTTAGGAATAAACTGGTAAACTGGCTTTAAATCTGGCCAAAGTGCAACACATACAGGCCATCATTTCCTCCCTCCAGTAATCCGCTGACAGCATATTAACTCTCACTGAATTCAATGCAGGATGTCGAACAGAAGCAGAACCTGGTGAAGCAGCAGCCATTGTTGGTGTTCAGTATCGTCTCCTTTCAGCTGAGTGGTGCCTAAAGGCAGAGAGGAAAAGCTTTAACCAGCCGTCCGAAAAGTAAATCCAGGAATATCCTGCTGACAGAGAGCAGCTCAGCAAGCCTGCTTGTGTTTTACCACTAGAGAGAGAAAAACTCCCTTTAGGACGCATGGATTATGGTTGATGACGCAACATCTGCTCTTCTCCAGCACATCCTGTGGGTTAGCATTGGTGGTTTAGCCACCAATGCTGATATAAAAGGAATGGCCTAAATGCCCACTGAATATTATCTCTAATAGGCTGAACTCACTCACACATCAGGTCTTGATGACCTTCTGCTGAAACGTGACCACAATCTGGCTTCTGTGTGAACGGTTCCATGATGCACAGAGGAAGAACGTAGAGATTACTCAGCAACAATCTGCTAACGGAAGTAATAACAGACACCGCCGGCGTCACGAGATCATAACGACGCAGGAAGTTAATGAAAAACAAAGTACAGCTAAATGGAGCATTGACAGAGTGTCTGTTGGATTTGTAGTTGGATGAAGTAAAAGTTGGATCAAATGCAACTTGACCACTCAGACAAAACTACCGGATGCGTATCAGATGTCGTGTCACTAATGGAACAAATTGGATGTTTCATAGGTGTAGAGATTGGAATTGGGCGTTCAGACTGACGTGAAAAATTTGGAAGTGTGAATATTATAGCCTTATTTTCAGAGTATCAGTTCATCGGAAGATAAAGATTCTAGTTTAATCTGTTATATGTTAAAAAACTCATTACCTTCAGAACAGTAATAAACATTTCTCCTTTAGTTCCCAAACAACCAACTTTCTATCAAATAAATAAGAAAAATAGGAATAATTGTGATGAGGAGAAATGGATGAAGCTCTCTCCATTATTAAAAAGACTTTTCACCTGTAAGAAAAATAAAATAGTACTGGTTTTTAAACTGTTATGTTTTAAAAACTATAGTATAACTATTAACTAGCTAATGACTGCGTGTTGCTATCAGTCTCCAACTTCGCTCTGCTGTCCAGATTTCTGGAGGATTTAACCAAATATCGACTACATTTAAATGTTATAATTAAAAAACATTAAAGACAAGTTTAAAAAAATAAGAGTATTTATTTGTGCTGCATATGTAACAGCAGTTGATTGAAGAAATGGACTTTACTGAAAGGTCACATGGTTCGGTTATTCCTGTGCTTTTACTTCACTTTGGGATAATCTGGAGTATTTGGTTCAGTTTGGTTCACCCTCACACACAATGCATGGTTACAGCAACTATCTGCCAAAGCATGAGCTGAACCAGCGTTGGAGACGGATGCACCGACCCGGGCCGAGGTATGGACAGGATTCTTATTTTCCACAGTAAGTCATTTGCTGTGTCCTTTCTTCAGTTTCCTCTCAGTTTATGTTCCATCTTGAATTCTTTCAAACCCGCCCAAGCAAAGCGGACAATCCGAGGAAACAAACTCTGATCCATTTAAAGCAAACCAAACAGGATTAAGGTGACCTTCATCTGCTCTCATCTCTTTTCCCATTTCCACCTCCATGCACAGTGCAGCATGTCAAATTACAATAACCCTGTCATAGCCTATTGAAATTCAGGCTGAAGTGACATGATTGTCATTACTGTACCTGCTGATCACCAATCAGAGCAGCTCAAAGAAAACCCAGGTCTCTGGACGTCTGATTGGCACATCGTTAGTTCTGGGATTTCACAGAACTGTCTGTGTAGCAGAACTTTTGAACACATTAAAAAAAAGTAAGATTACAAAAAGTGGAATGATTGAAAGAAAAGAAAATACAGAAAACACCCGAGTCGTCAAAAGAGGTGACAAAGCCATGAACACAACAATGAATCTGTTATTTGTCAGGTAAACAAGAAAACCGGTTTAGTTTGTGAATCTGTCCAACACTAGAAGAACTCTTCCAATTAATCTGAGTAATGGACTCAGCTTGTTATAGATCATTGAGCCAATTCAATGAGACTCTGCTTCAAAGTGTTTTACCATGAATAACCAATAGATCAGACAGCAGCTTGTTGTTGCTCTATATACCACCACACCATCATTTAAAGAAAATTGGTTCTAGCTGTTTTCTTCTTCTCACTTCAGAACTTTTCTGACGGGTTCAGGCATGGAAACAGATCTCTTCCAGAGTTCATGATGACTGATAATATCTAAGATGGTTTCCAGGATCCTTAGAGGAGAAAAAGGCCCACAACCTCAGAACTTCACCTTCCTGCTTCATGCTTTTATTCTACATAATGTCACCTTATGTAGACATTATGGAGCCAAAAGATGAATTAAGCAATTAAAGATGGGAAGTTTCAGATTGTTTAAATTGTGAAGATATGCTATGGAGATGTTTTATTAAATGAGGAAAAGCTGAGACTTTCATGTTGTCAACCTCTGAGCAAACTGGTCAAAACCCAGTCACTGAGTTCGGTCCGTCTCTGAACATAGGACTGGATTTTATCAGGAAGCCTGAAGAGCAGATCCACATGGACACGTCTGTCCCCTTAGAATAACAGGACTTTACACTGCTGCAGACGGCTGTGAGGGGAAAAATACAGAAAGGGACAAAATAGATGTTACTAGGACAGAAACAGTGGACAGACAGAAGAGTTGAGAAAAACATGGAAAATCTGTGCAAAAGCAGTAGAATAGTCCACAAAGCCAGGGCTTAGAGGATTGGGGGTCGGCTGGGACGAGATCGCACAGAAATATTCTACCTGGAGCTGAGTAATGCTAGCAGCTTTTTAACCAAATGCATGGGAATCTAAAGAGATTAGAACCTGAAGGGAACTGGGTCTCCTGTGAAGCAATTTCAACAATGGTTGATGGAAGGCAGGGGTTGAAAACACTTAACCCTGAAGACTTTGACCAAATGAAAGAGCACTACAGAGATGTGAGTGTTCAGTGTGAAGCGCTCATAAACTTCACTGCTATTAAATCATGAGTGTGTGTTCCTAGACAATAAAGAGGTTCCAGTCTGAGCAGACAGGTGGATTTATTTCACTAAAATATTGCTATCTGCTTGGAGTTTACATTCACTTGAGGCAATTTTAGGTTTTTCCAAAACAGTTAACCATGTTTGCTAAATAACTTTTGACACAGTAAAACTCTGAAACATTTCACAGTAAAACCCTCTAGCATGGCTCCATTTATGTTCATGCTTCTGTTTATTACAGCCGATAAAATTACACTTTGCTTAGCCTCTTATTCACTCCAAACAAGTTCCTTTTTTGCAACATTTTAAAAGTTTGATCAAGATTTGAATGGTAATTGGAAGAAAATGAGGGAAGTTTGGGTCTCTCTGCTTCGGCTGCTGCCTCTGCAACCCGATAACAGAAGATGATGGATGAGTTACTGTTCCACTGTCCTGTAATTTCTGGATGAAATTCTGCTCCAACACACCTGGATCAGATAATCGGCTAATGACCAGACCTGAGCAAAACTTACACTCCAGCCTTTTGATTCAGGTGCGTTACATCCTGAAGATGCATGACTGCAGCACTGGAGGACTGGAGTTTCAGATCCAGCTCCAGAGCATGAGTGTCTACAGAAATCTGCACATGACCCATCGTTTGATTCAGGCCTGTTCGACCGGGAACTCAGTAAAGCATGTGGGATAGCAGCCCCTGGAGACCGGGCCCCTGGGGACTCTGGAGGTAGAGGTGCTTTTACAACTCGAGTCACATTCCCCCGTTCACACACTGACTTACAGATCAGTGCGGTTCGGTCGCTTGCCTCTGCATACGGCTACAGGAAGCTGGAAGTTAAGCTGCCACCTCCAGGATGCAAGAGAACAGCTACTCCCTTCTGCGCTTCAGCCACTAATTCCGACTGAAATATGCATAATTTAATTTATAAAGTGATAAAAAGATTAATGGTGTGACTGAATGCTTTGCTGTGGTCAGACTCGAACTACAGCACATCTAGGTTTTATTTAAGGTTATTGTGGAGGATTCAGAGCAACTCCTCTTCTTTGCAGACATTCCTTATTTTCTGGGAACAGTTCACATCAGGTAATGAGAGCATCAACAAGGTTTACCAGCAACAAAAACCTCAGAGCAGTGGGGAATATGACTGAAGTCGTGTCTCTGTTTGAGCTGCAGAGATGACAGGCTTTTCTTAAGCGTTGCCCCCTGACTTGTTTCCCAAAGTTTAGGTGTCTGTTTTCCTTCTTTAAGACTCGACAGTGATTGACAACACTAAAAAATACATAATGTTTTTTTATGTCAGAACAACAGTAGTTGAAAAGGCTACTGTATTTTTTATGTCAGTCATATTAAAGGTGCTGGAGTTGTTTCTTTTCTGAGCTGGTTCTGCTGCAGGAGAAACTGATGCGCCATCGACTGGCCAAGCAGGAGAGAGAAATGATCACTTTATGCTTTTCATTATTTTATTTTTTCACTTACGACCACAGATTGCCCCGGACTTATCAGCTGGAAGTGAATTACACAAAAACTGAAGTCACAATAATAACAATATTTCAGTTAGGACCTTATTTAAAAACAAAAACACCCAAAAAACAATGCACTCTCTTAATGGAATAAAAAATCTATGGGTATAAAAATTAGATTATTAGACACAAATTCAAATTTGAGTGTGTAGTACCTTAAAAATGTTAAAATTCTGAAACTTTACGGTGGTTTATGAAAGGATTTTACAAGTTGCTTTGTCCTTTGAATGGAGACTCCATTCCCATAATGCACTGCTGTCAAAATCTTCTTGAAATAATAATCTGGAATGTGTGTTATACATGCATACATCCCTTTACCTGGGTAATTTTCAGAAGATGTGTAGTGGATATTCACCCTCAAATAATGGCCTAGTCAAAGTCACTCTTCATTAAAGACAAAGCTAAGCCATCTTGAAACGAAGCAGGAAGTATGACTGGGTCTATCAGACAGAAATTTAAAGGTACAGCGAGCCAACAACTGACGCTGCCAATCAGGAAATGCTAATGCTAATGATGCTGAGCTGTAAGAATGCCTGTCTGTCATACAGCAACAGTCCTCAGTCAGAGGGTTTTTTTAGATTTATCGTGAGATTGACTGCTACAGGAGATCCTACCTGCCCACAGCATCACCACTGAAGGTCCTTTTATGATATGAGTTACAACAATATTTGATTTCCTTTTGGGATGAACAAAGTACTTTAAAAATTAGATGGATAGGATGACAGAGGACACACCAGACTTGCAACTGAAGCTGCAGGAAAATAATCAGTCAGTAATAATTCAGTAATAATCCAGTGAGGCTGGAGTTATATGTCAGAAATCATTCCAACTGTGCAGCATTTTCCTTCCTCCTCAGAGCTGCCACATAAAATACATTGCAATGTATGTAATGTAGTAGTTTCAGTGAAACTAATGGAGAAAAAGATCAAGGGAAGTGAAAACTTTTGTAAGACTCAGATATTCTGCAGCTGTGTTTCATATGAAGGCAATTCCTTGAAAAAAGTCAAGTGTGCTGCCTTTTAGAAGAATTAAGAGCAATTTCTAACAAAGCAATCATTTCATCTTTACTCCTTCTATACAAGGGATCACAGCTTTGATCAGCTGACGTAAAACGCTATCAGCCTGGCAGTAAAAGCATACGATCAAGGCAGCAAGAGAAAAAGAAGAAACTACAAAGGGTTTCCTCTCAGAAATGTGCCACTGCCAGTGGCCCTCTGCAGTTCCTGTGGCTGGAGCAGATTCCTCAGACAACATGACGCTGCGGGACGCGTCGGGTCGCTGTGTGGAACTGCAACGGGATGAAGTAGGCATGAAACGACTGATCACCGAATACGGAGTGGTGTGAAGACGACCTAAACAAGCTATTAAATCTGTCCATCTCATCCCTCATATCAAATTCAAATAAGATGTCCAGATGCTTTGGTATTTATAGTTCTCTTTTGCCCTTTCATTACGATGTGAACATCGCCCTCGGAGAAGAGGCTGGCCAGCTGCAGCGTCATTCTTCAGTCATTCCTGGTTGATTTGCAACCAAGAAGTCAATAAAGATGTCTGGAAATGGTATTAATTAGGAATTTATGACATCAAACCTCCCTGAAGATCCGACCGTGGCAGAGCGCTAGCATCCCTGATAAAGGCATAAAAGCTGAGAGGATCAATCACTGCTTCTTAAGGTCAAACACTTTTAAACACTGACCGCATTTGGGAGTATCAAGTTGGTGTTGCTGACCATGCATACCGATGGACGCCTGCCTTGCCAGGAAGGATTTAATGCATCTGCTTTCGTGAAACTGACACTTTGTGCAAAACAGCAAAAAAACGGGTGAAGATTTGTTTCCCCATTAGAGTCTGCAGAGAAAGGAGCATTCAGGACATATTCATGGGAGTGTAGGCAGAAGATTTTCTCTTAAGCGTCTCTATAAGAAATTAAATGCACACAAAGCCAAAAAACCCAGTCAGCCACACAGCCAAACCCCAATCTAACCTTAAGTCCTGCAAACACATCCATCAGAGCAGAGGGATATGGGCCAGGACATGAGAGACAAGCAGAGTTTTACAAGTACCGAGAGCGGACCACTCTGGTTACAGGATACTACATTAGCATTTAAATCACAAGGTGTTTCTTGCCATTGAAATGCAACAAACTATCACAGTGCAGTAAAGTCCAGTTCAATGAAGGCCATCACAGGGGGTGAGACGCCTGTCTGCTGCTACAACCTCCGAATCCCCGAAGAGGCGCAGACACGGCAGAGCAGCACAGCGATCACATAACTTCGATCAAAGTGGCAAAAAAAGCTTCATCTACCGACGTTCCGCAACGCTTCATAAAATATTCATACGAGTCTCATAACGGGGTGAAAAAGAAAAATCAGTCAATAGTTTTACTCTTGTTTGCTGGATGCGTGTTGCGCAAGCAGCGTCTGCATCCAGAACCTGGATATTGACTGGAGGGTCAGACTTAATTAAAATTGAATGGAGTCTTTGTAACAAAAGCCTTTTTTCCCATTGTAAACACAATGTGACCACAACGCATCAAACCATTTCCACTGCGGATTTGCTTTAATAACTTAATGCTCTCAGTCAGCGACATTCAAATTAACCTCAGGTTCAGACGCATCAGAGCTGTATATTAGATTTATCTTTTCTTTTCCCTTCATTACCATCATCATCATCACAGTATGCAGGCTGTAGGATCTTACTGACTAAAATCTATATCAGCAGAGAGAATCAGGGTCAGAGAGAGTCCATCAGCTGGTCAGATATGTTACATCCAGGAATATAAGAGTCTGGCACAAACGTTTTCAGAGTGTGGAAGAGCTGCTCTACATTACTGCTACGATTTCTAGAAACTTTTGCTGTTATTATTGGAGACTTTAATGCAAAAAATTTCAATTAATTAATTACATAGATTTTAAAGGAGTAAATATTTTTTTTACTATAATTAATTGCTTTTTCTACATATAAAAAAACAGAAGTTTTGAGCCAGAACCTTTGAATTGTGTTGTTTCTGGTACATTTGTAAATCTGACACACAGGTGACATCAGCAAACAGCGACGGATGACAACGCCGCTTCACTGAGGTTCATTTCTGCTTCAAGCTGGAAAATAATATTGTTGTGTTCAAGTTGTCCTATAAGTGAAGATATTCAAGCCTAAAGTAGCATCTCAATGCTAAACATGTAGCAGCTACAGTTAATGTCAGGATCCACAGTTCACACATTTCTAAAGAAGCAAATCCATGAAAGATCTGCAGGTATTGATCATTCATGGATTTGTGGATACAAAACGCTTTGCTCTAATCTGATGTTTGAAGAACCTAAATAACAGATTGATAACAACAAGTATCTTTTTTTTTTTAGCTCATATGGTTGTTTATTCAATAATCTAGCAGCAAAAGTGGGTTTTAATTGAAAATATTGCTTATTTTGCTGATTAAAATACAATTAATAATTTACAAACCTTGCAATTAACTTGATTAAATTTTTAATTAAGGCCTACCACTAGAAAATATAAAAGTTTCCATGTATGCATAAGTGAGTAATTTCTGAATTGTTTTTCATAACTAGCTGTGCATAATGTAAATGTGCTCCAAGCAGGTGCTGGGTCATTTGGGTCCAGCAGGAAGTGTAACAATAGCAGCTTATATGGGACGCATTTATCACTGCGAGTCAGTGTTGCTCATGGAAAAAATGGAGCGGAAGCGATGCCACACATAGCTAAAGTTTCCATAACCTGTGAATGCCAACATAAAACTATTTAGGGTTTATGTGCTGGCCAGATCCTCCTCTGCGCTGCAGCCCAGGGCCTCGTCTCTCAGCCCTGTTCCTGCACTGTGTTTCTAAGCAGGCCAGCTCGCACTCAGATCCCCTCCTGCGCTTCAGGGGAAACATATATAGAGCACTACCATGAGCTCACAGATAAAATATCCTCAGAATAACTAGAGGAAGACAGAGTACTGAACGGAAAACAGGAAGAGTCGCTGGAAGGCAAATAAATTGCACATTAGGAACTATCAGGCATGCAGCATATGGTGTTTACTCAACCTGTGAGGTCCCACGGCTACCTTTATGCAGCACTAACATATCCGTCCTCTCCGGGTCCCATCTGGCTTCCAGCAGCAGGGACGGCAAGAAGCGCCTTCCCTTTCTCAAACCGCTCAAATCTAGCAGCAAAGGGTTGACCTGTTCACTGAGGAAGGTCAGAAATCACAAGGCTTGTTTCCATCAACGGCTTTTTGATGAGCGTTTCAAAGTTTCACATTTCAAAACGTTGATGGAAATGGCAAAATTCAAAATAACATCCTCAACTTTGCAAAAAAATGTTGTTGTTTTTTGCTCTGAATAAAGAGTTAAAGCTCAAAGGAAACACATGGAAACACATTTGCCAAGTAAGTTCTGATATAGCCAACTTTCTCATCCACTGATGGGTCTATGCCTTACTACAGGCTTCAACCTCAAAATGTCCAAAACCTCCAGCGTGGAGGAAAGAATAATCAGCCTGGAGTGACAGATAAGATTCGATTCAGGCTGGGATGGAAGTGGAGGAACAGAGCGCTTCGATGTACAGCCAGGCCGGGTCGGACTCTCTGTGGCGCATTTTGATAAGCCTACAAATACAGACAGTCCAAAGAAAACTGATATAAGAATACACAATATAAAAACATTCTTCTCCTTATTCTAGCCTAAATAGAGGCAGAGGAAGTTTGCCCTGGTGAGGAAAGACAGACAGTGAGGTGCAGATGTTAATCAGACTGTATGCACAATCAGTCCAGATGATTTGAACTTGCATCAACAACAAGCAGCAAAAAGGAGCAGAAAGACGTGAAATCAAAGCTCAGAACAGGAGAAGTTACATTAATAAGGCTGCAGAGTGTGAAGTCAGAGGTGTGGAAGTTAGCAGCAGTTCAGTTCGGGTTCAGATCTGTAGATAGTTTGTTGGGTCAGTTTGGGCTGATTCAAACTCTGTGCCTTACCAAAGGCACAAAACTCGAATAAGTAAAGCCCTCCTTCACAGAGGGGAGGACTGTCTCCGTTTCTCTGGGGTATGTGGTTCAAGCTAGTTTGCAATTTCTACTTCCTGTTTGTCATCATCTGGTGAAAGTAAGCCTTGATTCGCTCTAATCCATTAGACGGAGAACATCAAATTCACATTTACTTATTTTTTGACCAAAAAATGCTTACTGTAAATTCAGCTTCATCTTGTTCTGAATAACAGGCACACGCCTGCATCATGTGAATGTGTCCAACATGAGAGTCCACAAGTTGACAAGCCCAAAGCATCTCTGAAGGAATTTTAAAGAAGCTGCTGACACAGCAATGAAGGTCAGATAGGGTTCATCAATATTTGATTTGGTGAGATGCAAAGGCAGAGCGGCTGCAGGGCAGCGCTGTGCTCAGAGGAACGAGCAGAGAGGAGGATTCTGGACAAACGGAAGCACAGACGCTGCAATGAACAATGAGAATGAGAGTGGAAAGATGGAGCATGGAGCAGAATAAGAAGCATCGCTCCCTGCTCTTCATCTTACTCAGCATAACAGCTCCTGAGTGTGGATTCAAAGAATGGAGGGATTAAAGGAATAACAGAATGCCTGCAGAGATTCATCGATGTGTTCCGCTGGAATCTCATCTCGTTCCTCCAGACTTCCAGTTTCTTGTTTGTACCTCAGAGACTTTAATCACTGCATCAGGTTGAGCTGCTTATGACATATACAGACCTACCATTAACATAATGTAATCATAAAATGATATATACTCTCCCTGGAGTGACAAAGACGGAGGTGAAAGAGACCTGAGTTTGAGGGAAACAACCTGGGAAATAAAGTAAGAAATATCAAACCTGATCAGTGGAAGCGTCGGTTCAGCCCCAACCTGCCCATCTGGGGGGCAACTTTAGTAAATCCAAAAATATCTGTGTGCACTCTGTGTTTGAGCTAGGAACATGGGCTCTGTCCCCTGGCACAGACACGGTCAACATGGCTGCGTCCGTTCAGGAGCATCCGCATCGTCACCGGCGCCCAGAGGGAGCGGAGGTTTCAGAGACGCAGAGAGGTGAAGACAGCAGAGGACGGAGGCAGGATGCCACTTCCACAGGAAGTACCCTGCAGCGGATTAATGCTCTGCTCCAAACAAGCAGCTGCCATGTCACTGTGCGTCGGGAAACGCTCACTTATGATAACGACTTCTGAGTGTGTTGTTTGTTTTTGCTGCCTCAGGCTCTCTGTGTGCTACAGCAACGCTGTCACAAAAACAAACCAACAGGGATTAATTTTCTAAGTGGAGCTAATAGTGATGGCCAGGTTCCAGACCGAGGTCCAAACAAAGCATTTCTGAAGAATCTGCTGCATCCTCTGACAGAAGCGCAGCTGCAAGCAAAGTCAGTCTTTTGGGGACCAACATGTTTGCCTTGTTCATCATATCTGAATCAAATCGCAGTTCTCTGCAGAACTTTAAGACATGCTGAGGAGGCTGTGTTGGAGCAGAAACATCTAAAGATGCATCACATCAACAAGAACATCCAATGTCCTTGTTCTGTCACGAAGCTTGATGAAGCTGGAGAGCGTCAGGGAACGTCCTAGTCAAAGTTCTTTGGGCTACACGTGTCTGATGAACATCCTAAGCGAAGCTTCCTTCTTCAGGAAATGTTTGCAACAATGGGACAGCTTCCAATTATAGCAGTTTAGAGAACCATGAGTTATTTCTCTTTGGTTGTTTTCACCCAGAATGCACTGGGTGCTGCAGTCCACTTCCTGCTTTTGGAGAGGTGACTGGTCTGCAACCTATTCAAAGTTCAGAACATCAGACTGATGTTCTATGCAGCACCTGAACAGCAAAGGTCGGTTCTCAAAGCATCAGTGGCAAATAAAACGCATCCATGCCACACTTTTAAAATTTTTGAATCCAAAACCAAGTTAAATACTTCATTCTCCTTCCACTTCAATTTCTTTGGATTTATCACGAGATTTCAATAAAATACACAGAACTATGTGGTTGAATTAAGTCAAAATAATATAAAAACTTCAAGATTTTTTCATTTTAACGCTGTTATTATCAAGACAAAGGACTAAAGTAATAAAAGTTTAAATAAAAAAAGAAAAGCAAAGACTATCTGAGAAAACAAAGTTATATTGTGTGCATTTGCTTTTCTTTAGTTTTCAGTCTTTCTGCCATCCAGACCCAATGCTCTGTGGTTTCACTCTGTGATAACAAAAACCAGCAAGGGATTAAAAAACAATGGGCCTCTGCTGCATGCAGGTAACAGACCCAACCCTCCATTTGTCCTGGGAATCCTGCTGTTCTGAACAGGATTACTGGGAATACAGCGTCTCATTTCTCCAATTGGGAAAAGCCTTCTTCGTAGCTCTCTGGTAAGAAGTTTGATATTTTTAACAAAGCTCTTTGACTCATAAAAAGGACACAGAGTCAAGTCTACTTTAGAGACATTTGGTAATAATTCCAATAAAAGTGCAGCAGGATCATCTTCATTCTCTGAATCCTGCTGTAAATTTACAGGGATGCGACATAAAAACAGAGCAGGTCAGAGGAAGACAAGATAAAGACACACAGCAAAGCCTTTCCTGACGTTTTTATCATCTTCTCTTGTTCTTTACTTATGACTTCCACAATTTACTCCCCTGAGCTCCCATAGATCCAAGCACAATAAAAGGATGACGTTACCGCTGGAGCCACATGGCACATAAAAGTCCCAACGATTGTGAGACATTTAATATCGTCACATCTTTTTCACCCAAAATAAATCCCTGTGGCGATCAAACCTTCATCCTGGGCCACAGCAGACATCTGATCCACGACTGGAGGGATCCGTCATGTAAACAACGAAAAGCAACCAACATCGCCTGCAAACCTCCGCAGAGAGCCGGACAGAGCAGACGACCTCCCCAGAGCGGCAGAAATGATGTGGAACGAGGCACACGGAGCCTCACACACAAAGCTGCTGTCTTATGAACATAATGTTACTTCTCAAACCAACACCCATCTGTATGCTGTTAGGGGAACGGCTGTATCACTGGATACTGCAACAGCCGAATAATTCAGGCTACAAAGAGGGAAAACAGTAAATAACACACATTAGTGAGTTCTCCATATTAATGTCATAAAATCTGTGTGATTCCATGTGGAGTTGTAGAATCCTCTGCAGAAAATACAATTTGCAGCAGTTCAGCTGCATTATGTACACGGCAATAAACAATACCAATCCAGTTTTATCACTGACTAATAAAGAAAGCCTTACTTTAAGAATCAGTAGCAAGTAAAACATCTGTTACACACATAGAAACCTTTGCTTCACTGCCAAATCTTCTTAATTAAAGTCTGCAGACAGGAAGTCTCTGCAGAGTCCAGCCTGACTTTGGCAGCAGCTCCTTCTCTTGTTTCACCTACATACAAGCTTCCTGCTGAGGCCTCGTAATTTACTATTCACTTGAAGAGCCTATCATTAGAAATTAACTCAGCATTCTGGCACTCTACGCAGCGCTGCTGCAGATCAGGCCTGGAGAAAAATGGAGACGATAAAATTCATACATTTTGTGTCTCAACATATATCGCAGAACATAATGGGGTCAAAAGCAATTTATGCAGACTATTAATAAGGCTGATATTATTCATTGTGTCTCATGCGTATACAAACAGACAACAGACACAAACAGCATAAAGGAGAGTATCTTCTCTAAAGAAATAATCAAGTGTGAACTCTAACTGGATCAGCTGATAAAACAGAGGCTGCTGGGAGGGAAACGTGAAACTGCCAATTTCTCATCAGTTTAAAAAAAAATCTCACTCAAATGAGTAGAGACTCCCAGAGAACGTGAGCCAGAAAACAGCTTCAGTAGATTATAACACACAGCTCTCCTCCAGAGTGCACCGATCAGAACCTGCTTCCATCAAACAGTGACACACAGCGAGGCTGGAGAGCAGCTGCTCATGGCGTTACGTGAGGGAACGCTTAGTCCCTTCGTTTACTCTAGCAAATCTAAAGCAGTGACAGAGTTTTACACCTGGACAAACAGCAGGAGTGAATCAGGAAAAGTCTCTGCACCTCAGAAAGATTCATGAGAAACAAGATCATCTGGTCAGATGAGACAGAGATGAGACTGTCTGGATGAAAGGCAGAGAAGCATGGCGGTGGTGGTATCATGCCATGGGGATGAGTTTCAGCAGCAGGAACTGGTGGACTAATCAGAACAAAAACATTTTCCCACATTGTCACAATAAAGTATTTGAGTCTAGAATTCTGAGGAAATATATTAATTTAATTTGGGAAAAGGCTGGAACGTTAACAAAAGTTTAAACTAGAGGAGTGCTGTGAATACTTTCTAGATGTGATATAAATCATCATCATGGGTGTTATGTGTTGGAAAGTTAGCGCCATCACTCAGTAACTTTGAACATGAATGGAAGGAAGTTTAGAGCTTCAGCATAAATGAAAAAGAAAAGTTGTAAAATGAGGACACACCCTCTTTAAAATTTCATCCTGGGCACTTTGCAAGTTATGTAAGCGGCAGCAGTAATTGGTAAAAATCAATATTTTGCAGCTGTTCCACACTGGAGTCTTTATATGAGTGTACCTCATATAAAGACTCAATCACTTTCAAACCACAACTCTTCAGTTACACACATTAAAGGAGGAATGGAGGAGATACTTAACTCTATAAACACATGGAAGAAACCGGATCTGGGCCAGCGCAGCATGTCTGATTGGAGAGCCGGGTTAAAGCTACGGCTTGTTCAGCGCACAGCCAGATACCTGCTGCCATCACAAACACTCAGCAAGGAGCAGCTGCACCACTACAGGCAGATTCACATTCAGATAAAGAAAAACCAGCAGCTATGAGAATGGCTGTTGACTTTACCACACAATTACATTGAGCTAATCACCAGACACACCTGCCAACCATAGCAAGTCATTAGAGTCGCCCAGGCACTCATGAAGTTCAGGGCTGCATGATATTAGAAAAACACTGAGGATTAAAGCTGTGATTAATACACATTGTCCTGCTACTGTTTCATTTCCATCATCACAATGTGCAAAATTAAAAAACTAAATGATGTTTTTCAACGTCGATGGCTGAATAAGACTCCTCTGATGGCTGATGACAAGCGCCAGCGTTAGATATGATTTGTAATGACTTATGTGAACAAGCTTATTCACATGTGATTTTGATAGGAGTTCTTATTTCATGGAAACACAGTAATTGACAAATTGTGTTTTTTTGACATTGTAGGCTATTAAAAAAGTTCCAAGTTCCATTTGGAAACACAACGACTAAAGATCAGGATGTAGAGACTGCAAACGGGCCACACAGCTCAGGAATACGGAACTGGAGGTTTGGACTTGGACATTTTTCTGAGATTCATGCCTCTGGTAAGGCACAGATCCGCCAGTTGATAGAAATGTTAGTTATATCAGAACTGTTTCCATCTCCTCTGTAGCACATTAACTCTTTTTCAGAAAAGCTAAATGCAGCTCAAACTAGCACAATATTTTGCAAAATTGAGAAAACCATAGCAAATTTTGCAGTTTCTATCAATCTTTTCTAATGCAATACTTCAAACTGCCATGAAAGCACAAATGAAAACACGACTGTTCTCAGTGAGATTTTTCATCTTGGTTGCTGAAGCCGACATCAGGCATTAGGACTCCATTTATCTGGATAAACGTATTTGTTGGCATGCACACTTACTCCATATCATCACCAACAGAATTTTTCATGCAACCAGATTTTTGCAATTACAATATTACAGTTTTTATAATTCAACTGCAGTTGTGAATCATTATATGTTGCAGCTCCTAAAGTTAAGGTGTAACAATCCTGGAGAGTCAAACTGACAGTAGACGACACAATTATTATATGATGATCCCACTCAATGCATGACCTTCAAATCAACCAGCCAAGTTCATTCATTCATTCATTCATTCATTCTGTGTGTGTGTCAGTCTGTCAGTCTGTCTGTGTGCAGTCATCAGGAACCTGCACTAACTCGGCCGGCCTTCAGGAGTTTTATTTCCCTGCTCAGCTCCTCTCTGTCTCCACTGTGGTATTCCCGCCACATCACAGGTGGAAGCAAAGAGCCGCTGCTCGCTGCACAGAATGCTAACGCAGAGGAAGGCATTAGAGGGGCGGTCTGGGGAAGGGACTGTCCTTCACGTTCACTTCTTTCAACACAGTCTTCATCCATTTTAACAAGTGGAGCCCAGTGTGCGGCTGAAGGCTCCGTATGATGAGGCAGCACAAGCTCAATAATTTGGTATTCCTGACCGAACCAGAGCATGAGGGATCTGGGCTTCCATACATAAGAAAGCAGCTTGTGAATTATGACTCATACCAATTTAATAGAAGAAAGCAGAACAAATAGAAGTGGAGTTAAAGGTCTCACTGCCCTTTGTCTGAAATACCTTTTGGAATCAGGTGCGGTGGATACCTGCCTCCCCGGTTCACCAACTCCACTCCCCAGCCTCTGCCTCTGCGCTGCATCCATATTAATATTCATTAGATCATCTCAAATTTCATACTGCAATTCATTACACCCAACCATGTTGTTACTCAAGGTGACTGCAGAGGGAAGTGCAAACATACATTTGAGAATAATGTCTGCAGAGACCATTCTTTCAACCTTCTGCCACAATGTTGGTCTAAATGAAATTTAATCTGCTCTATTAGCTCCTGGTGGTAAACACAATGCTTCATATTTAATGCATCCCTAACCTTTACACCGAGAAGCTGTACATTTCAACAAGCAGCTCTGCTGATACCCTGGAAAATATATCCCTCCTACGCATTCTAATTATGATTTGTCTGTCATTAGCTTGCTCACCATTAGATGCTATTTTTTCTCTTCTTTCACAGTTTTTTCCTTTCAGCTCTGTTCTGTAAAGGTTCCAGCCTTTTCTCGGTGAAACTATTAAAACTGAGATGTGTCCAGACACTGTTCTACCGGTCTCTTGGTTCATTTTTATGAAACGTACAGGAGAACCAAAGGGAAACGATTTGGGATCAATATAATGTGACTGTATCAGCGCCTCTCTATGTTTTCTAATACCTTCCTGATGTGGATCGAGATCTGGGTGGATTCTCGGCTCCAGGGCAGAAATAACAGCGAGGTTTTGTATTTTGAAGTAGAAATGACATGTTTTCTTCACACTGTGACAACATGTGTCATCCCAGGAATCAGAGCCGGCAGTTTTCCTCAGCTGATCCATGACTGCCTCTTCTTTTCTATCCCACACTGTGGTTAACGTTGCAGACTCTCCCCCTCACTGTGACCCCAAACAACAACACTATATATGTATGATGCTCTTTCATTTCAGGAAATAGTTGCACTTGCAGTTTTTGTGAACTTTTTCACACTTTCTGTCAGAGTACAATTCAAACTTTTTTGCATTTAGTTAGGATTTTATGAGCTAGACTTACATAATGTACAGCAAAGATTTTTCTTCCAAAAACAAAAAGTGTGGCATGCTAATCACCCGCCAGTTAATGGAATATAAGCCTTAGGCATGTTCCCATTCATGTCTTTATGCACATTTTAAAGTATTGCATTTTTGGAAATGATAAGGCAGTAGATAAAAACATGACTGATTCATATTATTATTATTTTTTTGCAACATTTTTTGAAACACAGAGACTGACTGAACTCAATGCAGCACAATCCTGGTGGAAAACCTTTAAATGTTGCAAAAGAGTTGGAATGGTTTAGAGTGAAAGCAGATTGTTTCACAATGACCTAATCAAAGTCCAAATCAATCAAATATTTTATCCAAACAAAAGATAAAAAAATGTGAGACAGGATTTGAAAATCAACATTAAAACTCTCCATCCATTCTGACAGTTTCTTAAAGAAGAAATATTCAATATTTAGTTTTAGATGTGCAACACTGGTAACCATTCCACAACTGACCCAACTAAAACTCACAATGTTGCAATTAATGTTGGCCTTCTGCAGAAAATTCCATTAATCTATAGTACATATAATTTGGTGGTTTGAATCTTTGAACACAAACAGAAATTGTTTCTAAATTCTTGTTTAAAAGTCCATTTAAACCAGTGGATCATACAAAACACAAGAATAGAGTGGTGAGATTAGAAATAAGCTGGATGCTGCTTGGTGAGATGCAAACAGAGTAATAAAATTGTAATAAATCTGTGCAGATGAAATTTCCTCACTGAATGCTCTCATGTTGGTTTGTTTTCTGAAATGAGAACCATAATATCCAAGACCACTCTGGGATCCGCTGCAGCAGGAGACACGGACAATTACACACCGTCTGAAAAGATACAGACGCTCATCTCCGTCTCTTTAAAATGCTTCCAGTCTGCTCAGCCTGTCATGTTGGCCATGGCCACTTTACTAAGAAAAGTAAAAACTAATGGCACTAATGTGACACAAATAAATGATTTGATCATCAGTGACTCGGCTTAGTTTTAATGGGGCTGAAACTCTGATAAAGACGTGATTGAATGAGACGGTTTCGAAAGGAATCCAAACACGGATGATCTACTCTGATGTTTTCTGATTCTGGACTGGTTGGCTGCATGGGGAACATTTTGCAAACCAGACCACAAGTACCGGTTTCGACTTCTGAAGCCATTTGATGAGGCAGCAGCTCGTTTCTGCAACAGCAGGATGACAGTCAAGTGTTTATTAGAGGTGTGTGTATTGATCCAATACTAAATAAATATAGGACCAGTGTCGCCAATATACTGATGCCAATACTTTCTGCTATTTAATTTTGATTTATCATCCTATACCACTCTAGTATCTAACACCTATATCAACTTGGTGTCAGTGATTTTGATATTTTGGATCAACCTGCCCTCCTCTAGTGTTCATTTATCCCAGACCACTCTGCCATTCATGCTGGGTGTCATTTATCTTAGAAAATAGAGATGATATGATATCCAGTTTAACTGTGTTTCAGATAAACTGGATATAATTGAATAAATCCCTTCATTCAAAATAAAGACATTTGCTAATTAGTATGCGTTGTTACAAGACAAACCAATAACGGAGCATTTCTCTGCATTTCCATTTTTAACCTTTGGAGAGCAGATTGGTGAATGATCAGAATTTCTGCAGCGTGTTTATGTTCATATGGATCATATGGGTTTGAGATCCACTTTGGTGAGAATCCACTGAGTTCAGGGCTACCCCAAGTCAGCGATGTTAAAAAAATATGACACTATGTAATTATATTAAACAGCACAAGCACTTTTCATAAAACTATCCCAGCAATCTGTTCCGTCACGGCCCGAAGTGAGTCCAAAATTTGATAAAAGTGCCAACTAATATGCACAAATTGATAAAATGCACTGCAACATTCTGAACGTGCGGTTTCTGTTGTCAAGTTTTCAAATTGTCTTGCAGGTGAGCTTTTCTATTTGGGAAGTTGAAGGTTAATTAAAAAGGAAAAAAAAGATTTGTTAAAGGTGCAAAGGGACTCATTATGCTGCTTTCTTTATGAAAAGAGTTTTAAAAAACAAAATCAAAAATCTGGGAAGAGTTTTTTGCACCAAAAAGATTGGCCAAGTCCAATCCTGCAGAGTTACAGGGAGGCTCATTTCCAGCCTCTGCAGAGCTTAAGGATACATGAACAGAGTACAGGACAGTAACTCTCAAGGTCTGGAGTCAGTTTGTCTGCTACAAAATCTATTCTGCATTTCAAGTTTGAATAAGTAACCCAGCCAGCAAACATCAAGTTCTGGAAACTAAACATGAGCTTCAATTCTGAGTTCAAACAGGATCTTAAATGCTGCAGCTACAAAACAACTGGCATTTTCCACCAAATTTGAACTCTTTGGTTTGGATTTATTTTAATAAAATTCCAGAAAAGATTTTGAGGAGAACTTCACTATAATTTCTAAAGTTTCCATCAAAGTCATGGGAGAGAAGCTAAAGCTCCATCACAAGAGAAACTCTTTAAAAAATACAGTCAGCAAGCTTAGAAATTATAGAAGAAACAACACCTGCTAAATAACCGAGCTAACAGCCTGACTGGTTAGCAGGTTAGTAGTAGCATGGGTTAACCAGCGAGATATGTTTATTTTATAAATCATCTTTATTTCAACCTTTGTACAATCTCACTGAGTTTTATGCCATATTTTACTTGAGTGGTGTAGTTTTGTGATTAAGGTGACGCTGTAACAAAACCAGCCTGGAGATTCTACATCCCACATTAAAGCTAAAGAGTTAAAATCAGCTCATAGCTCAGATCTTACTTTAGTTTGCCTGAATGTTTGTGAACCAAAACTTAAAGCCAACCTAACGAGTCCACATTATAACGACACACAGACCTGAACTCATGAAAGATCAATAGATTCACAACTTCAGCAAGATTACAGAATAATATACCATCACTTTGTGATCCACATCATCAAGAAAAACCCTCTTTACCAGTCAGTCTCATGTGATCATCATCACTGTCTTCATCTCCTGTTTGTTTCAACATCTATGAAGCAGAAAGAAGTTTTCAACAGGATGTTTGTCACAACATGGCCTCATTCTGCTGCTAAGCTAGGTCTCCATCACTCACTGTTTCCCCACCATGAAAACACGCTTTGGATTTCACACAGGATGTTTCTTCACATCTTGCTTACCTACCAGCAGGGAGGCTGTGCTATCAAAGGTTTCCAGTGGGTTGAAGGCAGCAATCAGCAGGCATTCTCCTCAAAATACGAAGCCCAGCCACACTGGAGTCTAATCTTCCCTTGAAGTCAGTATAAGAACGAAAAGTCCTTTTAAAGTTTATTGTTGAATTTTAGTGCAGTCGTCTTTCTACTTACATCAAAGTTTTCACACCCTAGCAGTATATGTAGTATATAATGCGATTATAAATAAATAAGGACTTTAATGTGCCTATGTTAATTTATTAATCACATAAATTTTCATGCTTTCCATGCAGCCTTCTTTAGTCCGTCTTATCTGAGCTCCAACTCGTTTTTTGAGAAAGTTTGGTTTGTTTGGTGAGATGTGAACGCATAATCAAACTCTGATTTGTTGAGTTCGCCTACAAACCTGGTTCACTCACATCCATATGTGAACATCATGTGGATCAGATCCCGCTCCAAAAGCAGGAAGTGGATCTTATCGACCTCAGCAGTCGTCCTTCCTTTTCTGCTCTCCTGTAGGATGTTTGACTGATAAGTCTGGTCCACCAGGCCATGTCTGCATGTCTGCAGTTAACAATAGTCACCCACTGTTACCAACTCAGCGACTTTCTTGCTGTATTTAGCAACGTTTCAGATGAAAACAATTGATATTGGCCAAAATTGGAATCAGATCGGTCGGGAATCAGTGCTCCCCTCGTATAAACAATTCCTTAAATAGACTTTTATTTCCATCAAACATGTACTTTTCATGCACAAGAGCAGTTCTGCACTGCAAAACTCAGCCCGTAATAACAGCAGGGCATCTCTTTAGTGGCCCCCAGCGAGCAGCTCTTTTACAGTGAGTCAATATCTGCCATCCAGCTGCTCTACTCTGCCACTTAACTACTCCATCTCCTTTCTTACCTCCCAACGCCCTCAGCTGCCCTCTCAATAAACCATCACAGTTAAAATAGATACCTCTGCCTCAATATCCATCTTAAATGGACACAGAGCTTTCGAACGGCTGCCTGTTCTACCCAAAGGCCTTCTGGAGAGCTGCCTTTCTCATTTGCCCACTCTTGTGACAGCAGCTTAATGAGATCGGGTCTGAACTGATCTCACTGTGGTTCCTTATTGGAGAACCAATAATATGAATCTCATGATGACCTGGGCTGTTGTAACACAAAGGAATTACATTTTTAAGGCTCTGATCAAGGAGAGAGCAAGGATATGCTTCAGTCTGCAGTCAAACCAGCAGGACCAGAACAAGAAGCTGCATGGAAGAAAGTGGCTGCAGTTTGCAGTTAAACAAGCTGATAAGTTCCAGAAAAAAAAACATCTATTTTTGTCCCAGTGGCCCTAATCCTTTTCCTCTTTTTCTGCGTCTGTCAGGTAAAACACCAATGAAATATACAGAAGTTCAAGGCCTACAAATACTTTTGCATTCCATGTTATTTCAACACTTTCTTTCATGTTTCTGTTCATTTGTCTTGTTCCATTTAAAATGACTGAACTTGAGGAAACATCTAAAGACCAGAACTGGCACACGGCTTGGTAAAGACCTTGATTTCAGCGTTTTTCTCGCCCTGACAGTGAAGTCCTTCCTGTGTGTTGGAAGTGGATCATGCTGCCACTGGCTAACTGTGTTAGGCCAATTAAAGGGCTACGCCTGCAGCTGCAGAGTGGATAGCTGTCGGTCAAGCTCACTGAGGCCAACGCTGACATCGCTGACGGCTCACACAGAGCAACACAAACAATTCCCTCTGTGTCTACATCCCCAATATCCAATTTGTCCTTTCCATTGTGCTGCACCAATTCCTTTCATCAGTTCTTATTCCCAAAATACATCAACCAACTCAAGTCTGTTTTTCATCCGTCAGTCTCTCCTCCAGGAAGCTCTGCTGGTGTCCTTTTCCTTTTCATTTGGTAGTGAAATTTAGCGAGTCTGTCGTCTGATGCCTTGTGAGCTGCTGCAGCGCAGCTTGATGGAAGACACTTTGACTAAAACCTAATGATTCATTACTCTGCTCTCCTGCAACTGTAACTATGAGAATAGGTAAATGCATTAAAGACCTTACAGAAATGTGTGTGGGTGTGTGTAATCCATTGCTTAAAACATTGGTTAATATTCATTCTTGCTTGTCAAAAATTCCTCATGTCTTCAGGGATTGAAATCAGGATTCTCGTCACCTCAGCAGGTCCAGTGGTGGAAGAAAACTCACCATCTATGCATTCTCCAGTGAGGACACTAAACCTGAGAGCCACGCATGCTTTCTGCCACCTCTGCATGCAGACAGAGAGGATAACATGCAAGAGTGAAGCTGCAGCTAGAGGAAGGAAACATTTGGCACATCATGGCGCTCAAGACACCTCCGCACAATTCCCTGGGAACAATGAAGCCTTGAGGGGAAGAGGGGAGGAAGACGAGCGAGACATCCCCCTCCTCCTCATGCCTCTTGTGAGCTCAAGATATTTTAAGCTTTGTTGCAGCCATAGCAAAATGTATTCCTTACACAGTATTAAATGTAGACATTTGGTGGGTTGGACTTGATTAGTTAATTATTTTCCTGAGGTTTTTCTGTTGGCTCCATATCAAACACAGATACAGTTTCAACTGTCAAAATTCTAATTCCACTGCACATTTAAAATTAGACTGTTATTTGTCATAATTAAACGCAACATCATTTAACCCTGACGGCCCACCTGGCAGCCTTCCTGTGCTCTTTACCAGCTGGAAATAATATTTCTAATCAACAGGTGTAGTAACGTTTAATAACAATCCTCCTGTTTAAAATGAAAAGCTCATAAATCTGGAGGAAATGTGTTGAAAACCTCTGAATTTGAAAATTATTATAAAAGTCATTCAGTCAATTAGGAAATAAAAATTATTTCGATAATCATAACTGGCATACACTGGATTTTCATCAGAGTAAAATGTGCAAATCATCATAAATTGATGTAAAGATGTGTAATTAGCCTTAAAATAAATGTACGAAGAATGACAGAATCAAATGTCATTTTAAGTTGAGTAAATTAAAACATAAGAAATGTCACAAAAATGATGAAGATCTGCAATAAAAACCCTTTGGATATTCCCTTTTTGCCAGAAGAACAGAAATTATTCTTATTTTGTAATATTTTCCAAGGTTGGAGGCTATTGAGGGATTTTCCTCTGAGTCCATTGTCCTTCTAGTCTTGTTCTTCAAACTGAAAAGATGGAAAAATGTTTCAATTTTTATGCCTGGTGAACAAACAGATCATCCATGTCACTCTATTATTGAGTGAATAAAATAGTATCAAACTAGAATAGAAAAATTAAACATGATTTAATGTACGACTATATAATAGAAGAACTTGTGCCACGTACATAACATATCTGGTTTCAGTTGTTTACGTCTAGATCCTCTTGCAGCAACGATTCCTCCTCGTATTTCCTCTGAACATGATAAATAAAGCTATATTTGGGACCAGGATCTCTATAACTCTAAGGCCTGTACTATGAATCTGCGTTTCCCCTTTGTACCTCTCAGCATGGTCTCCTTCCAGCTACCTGTAGGTTCATTATTAACGCAGCTGTATAACAGAGGTGGTGTCTGCGTGTTTTCATTGTATGTAATGCAGGTTTGCCTGTTTCATGTGTTTCGGAGCGCACCACTCTTCTGCCCGGGAACACTCCTGGCAAATCACAGCGTTTCAACGTGTGAACACCAGATAAACCCAAACACCAGACCCAGCTGTAGCTGCACCACACAGCGATAAATTTAACAGGTGGGAAAATGCACAGAGATGTAGAGACCAATAATGTGACTCCTTCTTGTAACAAGACACGATTTTATGGATCACGTTGCCATCAAAACATACCAGAGTAAAGGGGATTTATATGATACTCCTGATGGTGATAAATAAGAGGTGGACGAATTATTTAAAGGCTCATTAAGCAGAATATTTATAAGATATACCATACATCTCTATAAAAGTTCCACTGAATTCTTCTGTGTTTGTCCAGGTACTGAAACAGCAAAACAATCAAGCAACAACTGCCATGTTTTACTATAATGATCTTCTTCTGGGGCCATTTTAGTGTCTTAACTTAAACTGTGGCAGCTAAGGCTGCAGTAATCCCGCGAGACTGGCCCCTCCAGGGAAGGTTCTACGCTCTTTCCTGTTTTCTCCATTTGTGACTAATGGCTCTCACTGTGGCGCTCTGGAGTCCCCAAAGCCAAAGAAATGGCTTCGTAATCCTCCCAGACTGACAAATGTCAGAGATTTTGTTCCTCATCACTGTTTGTCATTAGGGCTTGATCTGCATAATGTGTGCAGCAGTCGGGCGCAGCGCTCACTAAAAGGTTGGTTGAGCTAACCCTAAATGACAAATCATAAGCAACAGTTCAGCTAACGCTAAAACATTTGACCAAAATGATATTCAGATTAAGCTAAAGCACTACATGACACAGTATTTGGAGGAAGCTAATGCGCTACGCTGATGCAGTTTTCAGAAGCTAATGTTAATGTTAATGGTTAGCTAGTGGTTGTTTAGCTGCTATTTAGCAGAAGCTAATACGAATGGACTACAGCAACAGTATTTAGCAGAAGCTACCACTGAACAGCTACGCCAACATGATTTAGTGGGAGCTAACGCTAAAGCATTAGCTTTAGCATTAGCTCCGGGTATCCATATTGATACCCGGTATGTGTCAATGAATTTATAGTGCTATAACATTAATATCGCCCTCAACAGGACAAAATCTGTCATTACACATCTGTCTGTATACTTTGTGCTTCAGGAAGTGATTCTTTGTCATGGTTTCAGTTTTTCTTACAGATTTTCTTATCTTCAATTGTATATTCAAATGTATATATCGCATTAAAATAATGTTTAAATACTAAAGACATTCAAATCATAATTGCAACTGTCAAGCACCAATTTAATTTTGTCATAATGTATGTTCTGTGATGCTCTTAGTTATTGTACTTATGTTTACATCTTTTCTGTATTATCTGATTTATTTTGTTCCTTTATGTTTTGAAGCCACATTCAGAACATCCTGGACTTCCTGACCAGCAGAACCAAAGGCTGATCTCTTCCATGCCATGCTGCATTAATGCAGAAATTCACACAAAAGGAGCCTCAACCAATTATTGAGCACACAAAAAATTATATATTTTTCAAAAGTACAATTTTTCTGGCTAACATATAATGTTTAGTAAATCTTAAGTAATATTAAAAATTTCAGAAACACTGAATTTAAGCCATAATCTTAAAAATTTGAGGAAATAAAGGCTTAAAGTATTTCAGAAAGCTCCAAGTAATGCAAGTCAAGTTAGAGAAGCAGGAAACACGTCTCTGCAAATATAATCACCCTCAAATAAAAACCTGTTGAGAATTCACTCTGATGACCATTTCAGGCAAAGTTTCAGTGAGCGTTTGACAGAGTAAAGAACGGCTCTACACACCAAGCGACGTCTCAGCACCGAGACGCATCATCAAGCTGGCACAATAACAAGGCGAGAAAGCAAGTGAAGCAAGTTTTTATAAAAGTAAAATGTTCTTCTTTTTGCTCCCAGAGGCAGAACAGGATGGATGGATGGTTCACTGGTTTCCTGAGCCAAATCTCATCTTCAGGTCCATTAATTTCTGCGATGAGAATTGCGATGCAAAGTAAGCTCCCACAGGGCGCAAGGTTAACCTGGGCTGAAACAGAATCACATGTTCCGTTTCTGCTATTGTGTAAGCGAATATATTTTTTATTGAATCATATTTTATGATAAAATGAGGGTACTTGAGGTGACACGAAATAAGAGATAGTTCAGATGGTGAACATGTTTCTGGTCCTCTTTTTTTCAAAGAAATGCAGATTTTAGGACATAATCAATCAAGCAAAAACTTGGAAACATGAAAATGAGTCCGATGAGCAGCAGGGTCATTTTTTAATTGATGGGCTTTAACTTAACCTTTTCAAAATGAAAAATATACTTTCTCTTTAGACCTTTAATCAATTATGATGCTAATCAAGAGAACTGAAGGGGAGTGGCCCATAAAAAGTCAAAGACTTTATTAAATTTTCTCTTTAAGATTTTCCCTCCATCATTTTATCTGCAGTGTTCGCAGCAGAACTGCAGCCAAACTGCAGCCAAACTGTACAATGTTTAACAATTACCAACCTGATTCTATGTTATTCTTCTGGAAGATAAAATGGTGCTTCAGACGTGCTACCTAAAATAACTCAAGACCACTCGAGAACACCGAATGCCAGGTTTCACTTAAAACTTCCTCATTCAGTGACCTTATCAATACTGAGAGATTAAATTTGGTTTTACGTAATTAAGCAATGAAACAAGTCAAATATTAAGAAATAAAAACATCGTTTAATTAGTTTAATATATGTGAAAATGGATGCCAGCAACATTCCTCCGTCCACAACTTGATTTCTGAAATAATACCTTAAAGACTTCAACACTGAAACTTTTATTTGAACACCAAATGAATAGAAAACCCAGTTTTCAAACACATTATGCAGCATAAACTGCGTGACCCATAAATTGTGACTCAAATGGTCACATTACATAAAACACATTATGCTTGTCACATAAGCATAATGTTTGGTCAGTTGTTGTTTTCCCAGATTTAAATAGCAGCTTGGCTTGATTTGATTATTGCCTAAATTTAATTTGTACAAAGTGACTAAAATATTTTTAGAAGAGGTTTTATCAGGTTACAGATAAACATTTTCCCAGAGGGGACAACACTAAGCCATTTAAGACAAAATAAGACAAAAAGTTAAATAATCTAAACATGAATGAATGAATTTGACTTTATTACAAAACTGCCTGATTTTGCAATTAAGAAAAATTGACACTCAGTGCTCAGTGAAAAACTGAATGCTGGAAAGATTATTAGATTTGTTTTTGATATGAGTAAATACATGAGAGACAGCTCCTTGTGAGACACACCGACTGAGCGGCTCATTAAAATCAGAAAATAATTAAAGCATTTCTTAAAATTCTAATAAAACTGTAAATGGCATCAACAAACACTGTATGAAAATGAAAAGTGTTTGTTCTTTTTTGGCTGCTGCTGTTCGACTTCGGTAAATGCCTGTGGTGTCTTGCCAACATCAGAAGAATACTTATTAATATTCCCATTTTTGTCTTGCTGGCAGGCTGGAGATGTTGGCAGCGGCCACAGATGTTAGTGGTTGTTGATTGTTCAGCAGCTGCTTGTTATTTGTGGGACGGGTCCAGCAACGGGACCAGACTGCAGCCAAAACATTTTTACGACTAAGAAAACTATGGTTCAGGCACAAACATAATGCGTTGTCCTCGAGCTTCAGCTACGACCAAACAACTCTAGAACTGTTCAGAGAAAAAAACAGTTGACCCGTCTGGATGTGACTCAATCTGAAAACCTCTGAGTGAGATCAGACTACATTAAATAATATGATACAACCACAGCTATTAAACTCTTCAAAATGTCAACAAACTCCTTAGGCAGGAAGCAGATTAATTTGGCCCTTTGACCTTTGTGTTCAAAAACAGACAGACTGAGGACAAAATGAGTAAATCAAACAGAGTTAGCGAAGAGTCCTCTCATCACCGGATCATTTAATCATGGAAATTAACGGCCAATAGCACCTTGTAGAGCAAGAAAACAAACTTGTTGAATAAACCTCAGCCTTTTAATTGGTTTTGAAAGCAAATATCTTGCTTTTCTGAAAAAAAAGAGCCTTTTAAATTGAACCCAATTTTGTAGAAAACTCAGAGGCAATGAATTAATCGCAGACGTTGCAATTAACTCGATTAAAACTTGTAATCGAATCCCAACAGGGTTTTAAACTGCTAGCAGGGTGCCGGTTTGTTCAGTCTCCAACTTACTACAATTACACAACATTTGTGTTCAAATCATCTTCCTGGGTGGATTAATAACCATATAACTAATGAAAATACTAATAATAGTACATTAAATCTGTATAGTGCTTTACGGATATACAGATTGTAACTACAGTCCAGCTGGACTTTCTGTTCTGCATTGATGCCTGGATTTAATATTCAAATATTGAATTACCCTCTTTCACCATTTCAGACTGCATTCCTGGTTGCTTCATGCTCATATTTTGTTTTATTAATTTATTGCATTTTTTTAAGGTTTTGGTCTCTGACATTAATTTTACTGTGACCTACAAGACAGAATATATTTGTTTGAAAAGCTGTGAAAGTATCATCATGACCTCTAAATGACAAACGCAAAGCTGGTAAAAAACCTCACAAAACAAAAACACTAAATTCTGCAAATCTTTACAAGATGCAACTTTGTGAGAAATCAAGAAAAGATTGTGCGGTGATGTATGTTCGTGTTTAATGAGATAAGAAGATGGAAACCAGAGTATTTTGTTGGAGTATAGTGTGCCTGCAAAGTCATCACGTCCAAAAATAAGATCTCGTCCTCACTAGAAGTCATTTGGCTCCATTAATTTCTGTACAGCAGGAAAAACAATTTGCAAAGTGCCAGAATTTGACAGTCGGCTCTCGTAAACATTCATACTTTATTTGGATGTGTCAAACCCTCGATATGATTGCAATTCCAGGAATGGAACAGCCTCATCTCAGCACCGAGCATTACATTCAGTCACATAGCGCTCGCTTAGAGGGGAGAGTGTGTTCGCCAGGATTAAATCAGCCAGAAACATAACACCTCAGTATTAAGTTCCAGCATTTGCATCTTTTAATACCAGGTATTTTTAAAGTTTGTATAAAAATGATGATTTGTAAAACCAGCAGTAACTAAAAGCTTCTTACAAAGAAACTGATGTTTGACCAGAGTAAGTTACTTCCAGTACAGTATGTTCAGAAGGCCTATGTCTACTTGCAGTTCACTACTGAAGGATTTTTCTGTTTTCCATAAATACAAATTATTCATTTAAAATCTGCATATTTTTGAATTTTGTGTGATGATAATATCTCAAATATGTGAAAGAAAATTCAGCTTTGGAAGCTGAAATCCCAGCGCATAATGTTACCTGACACGCTATTGGCTTGTGTTTGCAAAGCAGCCAATCCAGGAGAGCCATTTATTTTTCCTGGTGCTCATCGGTCCAATCCCCAGGAACAGCGATAAGAAAGACTGTTAATGTTAGCTTCTGTGTTACCACAAGCTAACAGTATACTGTATGTATACTGGGAGTCAGAAGCACAGAGTTATTCTTCTTCTTTGGTATAAAGCCCATAACACAGCAGATTTTTTCTCGGTATGTTCCTGCATCACTGTGACGGACGGCTTTAAGCAGCTAAATACTTTATGTTAATCACAAACAGAGCTGGTCTTGTAGGAACAGGTGCTTCTGGCTCTGGATGCAACTCACATTGTTACAGAACACAATGTTCAGCCTTTTCTCTAAATGCATGTAAATGAGGGCAATCAGTGTCAACAATACAGAGACTTTATTTCTGCCAGACAAGAGATACTTAAACTTTGATTTGCTCCCATTTTCACTGTAAAGCCTGCAACCACTTAATGAATCATCCTATAGAGCCAACATCCACAATGTCGAATGTGACTCTCTAAGTTTGACTTCCCAGTTACTATTATGCACTGATAAAGGTAAAAGACCAGACCAAATCTGAATGCTTCGCACAGAGATGCATCTTTGAGTTGCTTGAATTTAGGATTTTTTTTTTCCAGAGTTGAAGTCAAAATCTAAATAATGCATAAAGTGTTCTTGTGATTACTGCTGTTTCTGTCACTGCTATCATTGCACTGCTCTTGGTTTGCACATTGATTTTCTTTTGCCTCCTCATTCAGTCACTGGACAGCAATACTGCAACCCAAAAACACAGACTTTGCAAAATACACTGGAACAGAGTCTGACTGATGATTCTGTAAATATTAAAGTTTTGCTTATGTTCGTAACATAACTTCCAGGTAGAACCAGTGGCCTGTCAGCTCCTCACACAGTGACAAATCTCTACAACTGCACCAAAGATTAGATTGACCTTTTACATTTTAGCAAGTACAGTATGACAGATATGCCTGTGAACACGTGGAACATGCATCGTAAGGCTCTCTTGACATTTTCTCTGAGAAGAAAAAAAAAATTACAGAAACATCTTATCAATTAACTTTGTTGTCATTTTGTATTCACAGCTTCAGAAAAAATTAAAAAATTGACCAGATGCTCAGGATGTGAAAAACTCAAACCATGCCAGCTCCCAGCAGAGCAGAAGAAAGCGGTCGTAGATCACATTATTTATTTAGAGTTTTCTGCTTTTGCAGAAACAGTTTCATTTTTATGGACACACAAGAGGAACTAAAAATGTTCTGCTATTTAAGTGGAACACATTGTTTTATGAACTTCTGTCAATTTTTTATGTAACTGCACAAAGTTTGTGGTCAGGCTAGTAGCTGTTATAGTTCACCATTTTTATTTTTATGTCTGAAGTGAAAAAGTAAATAAACAAATGTAAAAGAAGCAAAGTCAGCAGAGAACACAGCCAAAAGTTTCTGTGATTTTGTCACAAACTGAACAGCAATCAGACATCAGTAGAAAACAATGTCCACTCAAGAGTAAAGCAATGAAAGCAAAGTCTGCAGCTTCAAATTCAGCTGAGGAGAGAGTTAGCACTAAGACAATTTCCACTGTGAGTATTAATGGACACTAGGATATATTTGGTGTTGAACAATAAAAATAGACAGTTTTTGAGTTTGTGGATCTTAGCTAGTGCGCTCTTGTTCCCTGACCTCTAAGAATACGTCAAATCAAAAACATGAAACCTTTGGTTGTAAGTTTGAAATGCATGTACTTTTAAATCTGGATCACATGTAGCTGATGACATGAAGGTAACTGACAAAGGCCTAAAGTTCTACAAACGTTTCATTTTGATCTGCCAGGGCATCCAATCGACACTTAACATCCACCACACTAAGAACAGCAGACAAGCTGAAAACGACTCATGTGCTGCACATTAGAGAAATGAAATGGCACAATAAACTCATCTGCAGCTGTTTTTAGCAACTATCAGAAGTTTGATCAGGCAGCGTTCAAACACTGTCTGACCAACTCCAGCTCTGTTCCGGCTCCTTCGCCTGCACATGAAATGAAAGATGAAGGAAGAGCCATCCCCTCGGAAACATTTTCTGAGAAAAGCTTTTGACCAATTTTGGATTCCTAGCTCGGCACGGCTCAAGTGTTGGGTCAGAATAAATGTGAAAACAGACAGAAGAAAACAAACACAGCCAGAAGGAGAACTGCTCCGAATGTACAATGAACAAAGACTGAAGAAAAACCAGCCACTTTTTGACATTTCTGGAATACCTGCTCATTTTCTGGAAGAAAACGATTGTTTCCTGAAGAAAGAAGGAGAAAAACTCTCAAAATAAATCAGTCTGTCTACTTTCAGACATCATCTCTTGTGAAAACGATGGCAGTAAAACGGGCTGATCTGATTTTCCTGATTTGATTAGGAAGAAGGAGAACAATTAGCTATGGAAGGATCAAACTTATAAAACAGCTGTCCTGAATACGCTTGGTTCTGCTTTGAGTCAGCAATGAGGCTGTGCAAACATCAGGGTCTGATGTGAACTGCAGAGCGTCGGCTGGGTTTATGGACCAGAGGAGTCTGGCCTGCTGAGACCACTTCGGGGACAGCAGGGTGTGTTCTGCCTGTTTGAGTTCAGGCAAACAGTGTGAAACGGCCAAGCCAAAATGAGCTTGGGTCCCACAGACCACCACAGTTTGGCCTTCGTGTGGCAGGCGGACATGCAATTACAGCAGAAGATTTATGACAAACACACACAGACCGAGCGTCGTGCAGAAATCACTCATGGGAACCCGTCTCTCCTTCAGGGGCATCGATAAATGCTTCAGAGAACCAGACACACTTTTCCCTGCACATGGCAGAAACGCCTAAACGTAAGATATTAAAGAGGCACTCTGCTGGTTTTCACATTAGAAGGTCATTGTTCTCGTCACTTTCTGGCTAAAACTGAAACGATGCTGCAGAAAGTAACCAGTAGAGATCCTATTGTTGATCCCAACTCAATGCTTTATCTTCTCCTGGCAGCAGAGACCCCAGAAATTAAACCTCGGCTCACTGATGGCCTATTACTACAGCTATATAATAAGATAGCTGATCCCGTCAGGGTTAGCTTAAGCTCAGCTTGAGGCATGAATAGGAAGCATAGCCAGAGAAGCGAGTACATGCATCACTCCACTGCAGACATTATGCACATATTTGAATCCTTTCTGGTGGTGTGAGCAGCGTTCTAGCATAAAACTGAACGCTGCCCTCAGTGCAGACACTCACTCCAGCTTTTATTCCCTTTGTTCTGTCAAAATGAACAAGATCAAGTTCTGTCCAAATGCATCACTAATTTATAATCTTCTGATAGTCTGGTAAATAAAATGCTAATGAGGAAAAACTCCCCCACTGATGACTCTGCATGTTTTATGGATTGGGGTCACTTGGATGCGAGTGTGAAACGGCACCAACGCTCCACCCAAAATGCTAATGATGGGAGCATTCCCAAAAATCCTATCAGTCTGGGCTTAGAATGAATTCACTTTCTAACTCACCTTATCACTCATAAGGTGAGTTATGTTTATTGACTTACAGCCTCTGTGTATTCCAGGGATCATTTAAAGCAGTGGATTTAGTTTTACTTAAGAGTACATGACATGATTAGATTAGAAAGGATTAGAGCAGATTCTCCTCATTCCTGCTCTGCTGCTTTGCTAAAATTAAAAAACAAACGCAGAATTAGGTGCTCCGGATTCAATCAAAACACAAAATTACGTTACAAAAATAACATTTTTATTCTACACTCTACAATCTATTTTAATGTGTGGTAGTGATTCAGCTGTGGCATCAGTGGAAGAGGCAGTTTGTGTTTTCCAGTCATTCTGAGGCTGTGAAAGGAAACATTCAGTTAAAATGTAATAAAACCAAACACTGTGAAGGTTTGAGTTTTAAGGCATTAATTAATAAATCTTTGTTACATCGTGGCATGTAACAAATATAAATAATTTCTGTGTTTTTAACTAAAACAGCAGGAGTTTAAAGCAGAAATGGAAACTTCAGCAATCTCACTAGGGGTCACGACCCCCACGATGAAGAGCTTTGATTTATATCATGAAAACATAATTGATTAGTTATCTAACTAATATGAAGCAGTAGATGACTTCCTGTGTTGGTTCTGATATTAATATATTCTCTATCTTTTGTATCAGTTAATATTGGACCTGCAAACCTGATATTCTGTTGCGATGGTGAAACGTTCTGAACTCAGTCCTGCTATAAAACCCCGCAGGTGATAATTCTCTGCCGTTTCCAGCAGTGGAACTTCATTTACTAAAAATTCACTTCAGAAACTGAAGCTCATATCCAGCTGACCGGCTCCCATCGCTTTTCTCCTCCATCATTACTGACTCAAAGTATTCCCTCTGTATTTGAGTCAAAGCACATCCCCGTTGGATGATTTGATTAGCATTTTTATGTTTTTGTTTCCTCTTAAAAACGATCATTCGTTTCCAGCTCCTGGTGAGACCCTTTGCTTTGTGAAAGACTTTTGGAGAATCAGAAGTTTCTCCCAATCGAGCCGAGCCGTCAGGGGCGACTCGGGCATTATGCTGATTTCTTGTTTTGAGGAATCACTTCAGGGAAAAGGAGCAAAAATAAAATGCTCCAATAAGCAGCGGTGTGAAGAAGTGTTTGCCTACTTCCTGATTTCCTGTTTTTTGCATGTTTATCTCAGGTCAGTGTTTCAGAACATCAAACCAATTTACATTTTAGTCAAAGATAATACAAATAAACATGCATTTTTAAATAATGTTTATTATAAAGGTAGAAAAAATCCAGATCTATGCAGAAATGTTGTAATTCAGCCACAATGGAGACTTTTTCAGCATGAACTGCCTTTTCAAGGTCCTGCTGCAGCATCTCAATAGGACTCAGGTCAGGACTTTGACTAGGTCACTCTAACATCTTCATTTATTTTTCCTTCAGCCATTCAGAGGTGAACTTGCTGGTTTGTTTTTGATCATTGTCCAGCTGCAGAACTAAAGTTGGTTTCAGGTTGAGGTTCTTATTCTGAATGTGGTGTTTCTTTTATGGCATATATTTTAGGAATATTTTCCTAAGTGTGTTTTACATAAACCAAAAATTACAAACTTGTACTTTAATAAGGGCTGTTTATGGCCCAGAACTTTATGACATATGACTTAAATGAGAACCAGAGGTCAAACCTCTGATTTGAGGGAAACTGGACGATTTCCTCAAACAGAGGAGGATCGAAATGTTCTGATTGAAATGAAACTGAAAATAAAATGCACTTTTTGTTTTATTGTCCTATACAGCGTGTTCCAAATTACTATGCAAGTGATATTTTCTCAGATTTTCTTAAATAGTCAATGCAGATGATGGTCAGTATAATTTTCAAGTCATGAACTATTACAGTAAATCTAATTTTACTGAACAAAGCTCCCCATCCGATTAGTCGGTTCATGCACCGCAAGCCTCTGGAGGCTCCAGCAGCTTCTAATAACTGTTTGCTGCTTTCTAAGGGCATTTTAACAGCTGCTCTCTTAATCCCATGAATTTGTCCAACAGAAACCTTCCTCATTACATCTTTATCTGCACAAATCCATCTTTGTTCAGATCAGCCTCAAATCTCTTCACAGTATGATAACGCTTCAGTTTTCATTAAATATCTCATGTTTTCATACCTTGTCATACCATCTCTCTGATGATTTTCATCAGCAGAGATTCTTTCTCTTCCCCATGTTGCTGGAATCCTGTGGCCTGCTGAATGATGTGGAACATCCTTCTGAAGTAGATTTCCTTTAATTGAGCTAAACTGATCAACCAGCTCTTTTAATTATAATGATCTTTAATTATAGATCAAAGACACACAATACCATCAATAAATTTAATAGCACATCTTTATGATACTTAAATCCAATTTGCATAATAATTTGGAATACTGAGTATTTGATTCTGAAAATGAATTGTTTGATAAAGTTTGTGATGTATACCCAGATATTTTTATGGGTGATGAAGATAAACTACAGTATTTATGTAAGTATTAAAGTTTTTCTTCTTAGAAACAGAAAACTTTATGAGTGAAGGATGTTAATTTGTCTGTGTCTCTGTGTTTTGACACATTTCTTTGTCTTATAAGCCCAGGTGGGCTGGGCACCTTTTATGATGCATGGCACAAAAGGAAAACTAACTAACTAACTAACTAACTAACTAACTAACTAACTAACTAACTAACTAACTAACTAACTAACTAACTAACTAACTAACTGAAGCAATGTTCTATCAGCAGTGGTTTCCATCTTTCTGATAGTGAAGGCATGACCTCTGACCTTAAGTCAGTGAGGCCTGCAGTTCTTTGGAGTGTTGTGGGGTGTTTTGTGACCTTTCGGATGAGATGTTTCTGTGCTTTGGGGTTCATTTTGGTTGGCAGATTTCTCTTGGGAAGCTTCACCATTGATCAATATTTCCTCCATTTGTGGTATGCTGGAGCCTCAAAGCTTTAGAAATAGTTTCAAAATAGTTTCTGATATAGATCACTTATTTGTTCCTAAATTTCTCTGGATCTTGGTGGGACGTCTAGCTTTTGCAGATCTTTTGGTGAACTTGATGTTTTCAGGCCGGTCCTGAAGTGAAGTCTCGATTGAGGACAGGTGTGGCAGTAATCAGGTCAGGGTGTGGCTACAGTGACCAGTTATGTTTCACAGAGGAGAAATCACTGCTTCACATCACACTAATGTTCTGCAGTGTCAAGGTTTTCACTGAAACTTTGTCCATGTTAAACTCAAGTAAGATTTGTCTACAGCATTAGCATAAACGGTAAAAATCAACTCAGAATTACTCAACGCTCTGCAAATAGAAAACACACACCAACGATCCCAGTTGGTGTGTGTAAATATTAACACATTTTTAAAGTCTATTAACCAAGTATTTAAGCTGTGGACTGCTGTTAATGAAAAGCTGTTAGCAGCATTCCCCATTAAAACAGCACCGGCCAAGTCAATTTAGGAGAGTTTATTTCATCCGCCCAAGGCTTTGTGTTTAATCCACAGAAAAGCTGCTGTACCCTCTGCTTGTTGTGGCTTTTTTCCTCCTCCATGAGCTACTCAGCAGGCTGAGAAAAAAAATACAGCCGCGTTATGGAAGTCATTCCTCGAGAAAGAACAACCCCTCATCAGGCATACAAATGGCACGAGAGACTTTAAAATAATTAGTTTTGCTTTGGTTCTTGTTAGAAAACTCTTGGTCATTGATTTTTAAACGACACATAAAGAGACTTTTTATCCTCTTTGTGGAGGTAAAATATTAAATCATAAAACACTGGCTTCCCTGAAGGTATCTCAATGCTGCAGGGAGCAACAAAAGGGCCGAGAACAAAGAGGCCTGGGATGTGCTGCAGACACACACACACACACACACACACACACACACACACACACACACACACACACACACACACACACACACACACACACACACACACACACACACACACACACACACACACACACACACAGACCAGGCCGGAGTCAATATGGAAACCAGCTGGAAACATCTGAACACCTCCGCTAATGTCAAGCTGCTCAGTCAATCTAAAAGTCAAACATGTTCCCTCTTTGCTCCTAACAAAGCAAAGACCCCATGCTGAGAGCTTTCCCCTTTCAGCTGCACATATAATGGATTTTGCATGCGTCGTTGCATGAGCGTTGTTTCTGTAAATGAGCCACAAATCACACAGGTTTTCTCATCACTGTGTCACCAACAGATCAACCATTTGAGATGGTTGCAGCATCTGATCCAAACGGCTCGTTGTCCAGTCCCAGAAAGAGACCCAAGAACTTGCTGAATTAAGTATCTAACCAGACTGGAATCTTCTCAGGATCTCTAAGAATGAGCTTAGAGATCCTAAGCTTAGAGGGATGTTTGGTTTCACTCCTGGATCTGTCATCCCCACGACCGAATTCCTGACTTTAGCAGAAAAAATAAATACATTTTGCTTTTCTGTTAGAGCATCTCTTTACATTTTAATTTAAATTGCTCAATAATTACAGCAAATTTTTGGTATTTTTAATTAAGGTAAACTTACTGTAAGAATCTCATCCCAGCCAATGACAAATTCACACAAGTAGAAATGGTTGTATTGGTCCATGAGGGTTTCACACCATCCACCAGCCAGGAAGAGAGAAGTATGTATTTATGGGACTTCTGCAAACATCAAGGGCATTGTGGTTCTGATTTACAGAGGCCCGGTGGCCAGTTGGTGATGTATGGCAGAGGCTCTGCTCTTTACATTGTGATGAATGTTTGTGGCGAAGGACCAGATAAATTGTGAAGACACTTTGGGGGCTGCTGTATGCCAGGTGCTCCGCCCCGAAGGATGCCAAGAACAAGCTGGACATTTTTTACAGAAATGTCGTCCAACGTCACGTTAGAAGAATTTCAAGCTGCTGGCCAAAATCTGACACAGCTTCTGAGAAGTAGGAGTCAAACATATACATGGCTTTTGAAAGCTAAAATTATCCACCAACCCAGATGACATGGATATTTAGTTTCAGCAGACTAAAAACTAAAACTGCTTGAAATGTTTTTGCTTATATAATCACTATAAAGCCCTAATATTCTGCAACAATTTTTGTTTCGGTTTCATCTCCCCCCCTTGTTCGGGCGTCTCTCTCTTCTTTCCATTTTATTGTTTTGGTTCTGGTGTTGGAAGCTGACACATCATAAATGCTTCAAAAATATATATATATCTTTCTGTTTTCCCTCCAACAAATTTTCCCCATCAAATTAAACTAAATAAAGTCAAAAGAAAAATGTTGATAGAGAAGGAGCAGGTTGAGACAGTTTTCTTCCTCCTGCTCCCTTTCAGTCACGCAGATGAATTGCTACAAGACAATGTTTTTGTGTATTTGTGATTAAATGTATTTTGTTGAGTGAATAAACTGATTTATTGATTGATGAAATTAGGGCAGAAAACCTTTTAATGAGTTCAGACAATATTTTGCTTCATGTCATAGTTAGTAAAGCTTCTCTTTCAGCTGCTGCAAGTACTTTATAGAACAGGTAGGATTAAAATCTGTTTCAGATTGGTGTTATTATTTCCACAATGTCCTGCTAAGTTTTTAATCTCAGTTTATATAAAACAAAAACACCTAAAGTACAGGAAAAAAACAACTGACTGTTTTTTGGGGGGGGGTTAGATTTTTGGAGATTTCCATTTCTATGTAGCATATATTGCATGAAAATCTTTTTTTATCTCAGACTTTTTTTGGCCATCACTCTGTGGGGACATGAACACAAACAGAAACATTGTTATGCATGATTCTCCCAGCAAACAAGATCTGTGGAATGAACTTTGATGTCTCGTTGCCTGGAGAAGGAGAGGTGTTGCTGCATTATGTATTACTGTTTTCTATGAGAACTGCTCAATGTATGATCAGCACTGACTGTAGAGAAAAGCAAAAACGCAGTCAAGTATAAACATGGTTTAGTGATGTATAATGGATATTTTACGGCAACATTTTATATCAGTGGATGTTTGTTTCATCCATGTAGATGGAAGTGTTTAATCAACATCTACCAAACTGTTTATCTGCGTGATGAAAGTCTCATAATGTTCCAGTTCACTGAAACACTCATGTGAAAGCAGTTTCTTCATTTATGTGGCAAATAAAGAAACATCATCCTCAGTTCTATAAGGTTGATGCTGCATCGATGTGATTCAGTCATACAGCATAAATAGTGCCTCAGTAATTTAAATCAAAAACTAAAACTCATTACAAAAACTCCTGACATGATAGAAAATTGAGTGGAAGGAAAAAGTGTGATGGAAAGCTGGTGTACATGCTTTGTTATTACTTAAGATGGTAATAAAACAAATTGTTACGTATAATGTAAATAAGAACCAGACGAACATGAGCCGGACCTGGGTTATAACAGAACCAGAGACAGCGCCAGCAGCATCTCACCTGATCCAGGGGAAAAAATACTCGCTGCCCCTGAAGTGATAAAACAATATCTGTCAAATCAGAGTCACTGAACTTTACGTCTCTGGATTGCCGGAAGTTTCACCCATGCTAATGACGTTAGCTACCGGATCACCAGAGTGAGGAAGTTGATGACAGCAGTTGAGGGGGAAACTCAGATTAAATTCTCCATCTTGAATGATAATGCAGAAAATTTTGCAGATGATCAGTGTTTTATTAGCTACAAAACAGCTCTGGTCTTTCTGCTGTTTATGTTTTCAAGCTGCTGTCGTTTGATGTTGGCTAATAATCAGTTATTTTTACCTATGCTGTGCTTTATATGATGCTAATGCTGCTTAATTAATGTTCCTAAGATTTCTCTAAATTGTTAATAATGATGATACTCCTGTTGCCTTTTTGAGAGTTTCTGCTGGAGTTCTAAAGCTAATGTTTGACATAATGTCTGCATGTCACCTTTTCTGTTTTTGACTGACTCAGAGTTAGCTGTTGATGATTAAATACTTTACATTTTGCACAGTGAGCTCACAGAGACTGTGGGAACGGTAAGCGGACACGGCAGCAGAATAACAAAAGGATCCAGTAGCAATGAGCTTAAATATGAGGCAGAGTGGAGATGGACAAAGAACCAGGGAACTAATCAGAGGCAGATGAGTAACAGCTGAGGCAGAAAGCAGGTAGAGGAAAGAGAATAATTAGCGCACAGGAAGCTGAGCAAAACTCAAAGGATGTTCAAACCAAAAGGGAGAAGTCTGACAGTAATCTGAGAAAACAGGCCCACATGTACAAAGAACAAAACAAGAATAAACTAAGAAACTAGACACAAATGAACAAACTCAACACCTTCCAGGTACTGACGAACACTGGGAACGGAAAATGATATTCAAGATGTAAAGAAATGATGAAAACCCAAACACTACAGGATCGTGACGACAGACGGCTGGAAACCACAACCATCAAAATTCACAACATGCACACTCGACACATGTTTCGAGTGTGTATGTTGAAATAAGATGATTTTTCATTATATTGTAAGTTATTGATATGCATGTGCATGCTGCGGGATTGCCATAAAGTAAGGATAAAAAAAACAGGAAAAACTGATTTGCCCCACAAGTTAAAAATCATCATGAAGGAAAACACAAGTTTCCCAGGGATCACAAACTCACAAACCTTCAGATTCATCTCAGTTGCAACAAATATCAAATATCAGACGACCTCCTCACAAACCATAATTTGCTCAAGTGTGGAGGAGGAATGCATCAAAACGCAGCAGGACAGTGGCTGCAGACCCAGCGTCTAAACGTCATGTGAATGTGAGAAGTGAAAGATGGACATTTTTCCTTATTATGACATTTATTGATATTACAGGAGGCCAAAAAGGTCTGCCCATGTCTACGTTGCCAATGAATCACATATTTGCAAAGCTGAGAGCTGCTGATCAACGCTCACCACATCCACACTCACTATCACCTCCTGACTCGCCACCAAGCGCCGTTTGTCCGAGTGCTGAACTGTGGGAACCAATAGGAAAATTTAACTGCTTAAACACTGTTCGACCTAGAGAGGGCAGCACTCAGACGGTTTTATGCAAAATATCACAGAACTAAACAAACATGCAAAAAAATTATAAAATTCTCACAAAACCCTAAAGATAGAACCTTAAATGTCAGATCTGACAGTTTATAAGCAAAAAATAATAATACTTTGGATTCGGATTAGGGAAAGCTTAACAATGATGTAACTGCATCTCCAAGTTATCACAGCAAGCTAAACTGGTGACAGATTAAATTTTGATTCACAATTCATCTCTCAGTCGCAGTCCCTTATGGCCTGCTTATGCAGTTAAAGGTATTTTGTAAGGAGATGATAATTGTGCTTCCATATTAATGCCATCACTTATTATAATCTTCTTAAAGGTTCAGGAAATTCACTGGTCTCCAGTCAGATCAGAGACGTAAAGCCCAGAACTTCTAATCCAACCACTTTGGTTTCTCTCCTGAACCAAAGCCAGCAAAAATTATTGGAACCAACAGCAGAATAATACAACTATAAGCATGTGGTATTACTGTAGTAAGGAATGTGCAGCAACTGCAGACGCTCACCGTCCCTTTGCTTCAAGCATAATCTCCCTACAACAAGGCAGGGAGTAAAAGCCTGGTGTTGAAAGAGCCTGACAAACACCTACAAGAGAGGCTTAGGAGGGAGACTGGCTGTGTGGGCTCAAATCCGTCATCAGAGTCCAAAATGGCTCACACAGGCACCTCTATATGAGTTTTGTCTCACAAAAACTGTCCAAATCCTATTGTGACTTTTTTTTTCATGTTTGAAGGCAGGGTGTTTCTGATGCAGCATAATGTGTTACAGAGGAATGAAGAGGCAGTATTCTCTTTGAACAACGGTACAAGATCCAAGGGTCATCCTAAAGGTCAGCCTCATACATAATGGACAACAGCAGGATTTTAGATGGACACACCAACAGATTGCACACAATGCTGCACTCCACTTACACAACGCAGCAGAATGCTTTCCAACTAAACAGGATTCAAACACCCTGGTAGAAATCCAAAGAAACTTTTTCTGAATGAACTTTACGATTCAGTCTCCTGCAAGAAGATTCAAGCTCTTAACTTTCTTTATTTTGCTCTATTACAAAGATTGTATTTTAATTGGCTTTATTTGATGGATGAATGCAAAGAAAACATTTGAAGAGAAAAACTTATTTCATCAACATGTTCCCTTTAAAAAATCTGAAAAGTGTGGTGTGTTCTTGTCTTTAGGCTCACGCAGACTGAAATGTTTCTACATCTGACTTTGACTGGACCATTCTATCACATGTATATGCTTTGACATGTAAATCATCAGGCACACTGATGATTTTCAGAATTTAGGTTGAAATAAATATTGAAAACCATGTATTCTTTTTCTTCCCCTTTCCTTTACATGTGAGCTTGTTTATTTGAAGCCGGTGATTCAGAAAACCTTCTCATGCTGTTGAGAGACGATGTGGAAGAAAACATCAGGCAGCACTGAAATTCACATTAAACAGCAACTGGAAACACAGCCAAGAAGCTGCAAAAGAGAGAGCAATGTGAAATAATAGATCTGAAAAAGTAGAAACATATCAATCTCAGCCTCACAGGTTTGTATTTCTGCCAAACTGATGTAAATAAAAACAGCTTCCAGTAACCAGGTCAGCCTCCTCCTCCCACAGATTTTTTTGGTCTGGTGGTAAAAGGTTGTCTCTGATCTCTGTTGATCTCAGCATTAGTGGTGACAATATACAACAGGCTCTCTAAAAATGCCCATCTGTCTGTCTACACAGGCATTATGTCGACCTGAGAGACTCAGAACAGGATAGATGGCTTCAAATCTACCAGCCTCCCCCCACCACACACACACACACACACACACACTCACACACGCACACACATGCACACACACACACAGAAAACAGCTCCAAACCAAAAAGAGATTAAAGCAGGCTCAGATATCACACACAAAATCTGTAATTTAAAAAGAATTTCAGCATATCAAATCAAAATACCGACAATATTTTCTCCAGGAAAGCATTTCATGAAAGGAACCAATGAGATTATGCTGGCTAAACTGAATATTACATTTAGATACACAATGGAGATGCAGCTAATCTTGTGCCAGCATTGGAATATCATACAAATATGTTGTGTATTGTGGAAGGATTAGATGGAGAGCAGTGTCATTGAAAAGAGAGGAAACAATGGCTAAAAACACCACAGAGAAGCTTTTGATGCAGATTGGCCCAAAGCTACGACCTATGGAGAAAAGTCAAGACCATATTTAAAAAGATGAATTATCATGTTGCTGTATATACCAGCATGCACACACACACACACACACACACACACACACACACACACACACACACACACACACACACATAGCTGCCCAATTACCTCACCATGGCGACCTCCAGCTCTGCCTGAAAACTTTTGTTTCTTCTCTACAAACAGGCATGGCTGCTGAAAAAAATGCAGGACAAACTCTGATTACGGCAGCACTGGTTAAAAAATAAAAATAAAAACAGTGTCTGCTGTGTAAAGGTGCAGCAAACAGACTGAGCTCTGACACAATGAGACACAACAACAACTGCACTGTCATCAGGATGAAGAAAGACATCCTGATGCTCAGCTGTGCTAACCCTAAACCGCTAATCATAGCCATCATTCCGCTAATGTCACAGCTAAATGCTACATCAACATTGTACTTAGCAGAAGCTAATTAATGTGAAACATTTTCAATTTTAGCTAAACTGCTAAACAAAAATTTGTTTCAGTATTAGCAGATTAACAGCAGTGATCCCACCACAGGTTCTGACCCACATTATGGGGTCAGAACCGGTGCTGGTCTGAACAGAGCTTATGAGGTACAGCTTTTAGAAAAATAAGCTAACAGGTAGAAAGACTAGCAAGTAGAAAAAACCTGCCAGATAATAACCTGAAACATGGATATAAATTTGACATAGCATTTAAACATAGCTTTGCCCTCAAGTTTGTCATTTAATATAATTTCTTCACATAAAAGTACAAAATTCAACCAGTTTAGGGTGTACATATTTAAATGTTATTTAATTATTGCTTACGTTTAAAATCTAACGTTACCATAACAACAACTCCTGCACTTTATTTTCAGTTTTGTACATTATGATGAGTCGTTCACTCTCATTGGCTCATCATCTGGTGAAATAAAGCTCTAAGTCCTGAGGTGGGTGGCCATTAATTTGTTTCTTAAATGTGTCTTGGAACGCTCGAGAACTTCTCGCTTTCATTTCATACCTTCTTTCAAGAGTTCATTTTGTTTTCATTTTGAGAGTAAAAGTTATTTACTAAAGCATGAATGTAACCTTTTGTTATCAGTCTCTTCTTTGCAGAGTCACCTGCTGAAACAAACAACTTTCCTTCATGTCAGTTAATTAGAATATTTGCTGTAAGAACAGAACCATGACACTCAATGATGAAATGTGAACTGAAGGTGAAAAGCCTATAAAAAGGCAGCTTTGCATATGATTACATGCAAGAAGCCCACGCACATTCAGTTGTGAAATGGAGTGTTATTAACAGCATATTTATACAGTGGAATTTAAATGAGCAAAAGTACACCATCTCGAGTTTTACAAGATACATTTTTTAAATATAAAATGGAAAACACTTGCTCTCACAAACCCTTTGGATTTTTTCAGAAACTAAACTTTTCTAAAGTCCTTCATTTGTTTTCCATCAATAATTCAATTTAACTGAGCAGTGAGAGACTTATTCAAATTACATTACGAAGAAGCTCAAAGCAAGTCAGCCAACATCAAGAACTGTGAAATTATTTTATTTTAGAGAAAGACTGGATTATAATATAATCTATAACTCTGTTATGTTAAAATAAAAGATCTCACAGTAACTTATTCTTATGTGAAGCTTGTTAATCTAGATCTAAAGTCCTATTCCAACGCTGCAAAACACAGATATAAATCAACAAGATTATGTTCAACCTGCTTATTTGATTAAATAAGTTAATTATAAGTTAATAGGTTTCCTGATTTAAAAGTTCAAACATTATTTCTCCCAAGCAATTATGAGAACCAGCGTGTCAAATCAAGGGCGTAAATCCCATCTCATTATTGGGGGGACCATAAACAGGAACATTTCTTCAGAGCATTTTGTGGGGGATTTCAGATGTTCAATAGATGGTCAATATTTTAGGACTGTGGCCTTAAAAGCACAAAAGCTTCAGAGCCAATGCAGATAAAATAAATGAAAAAATCTGAATATGTTTGGAGATTAACTTCACAAATTTTAAACCAAAACTTTTACGTACTCTGATGTTGAAAAGTTGTAAATTTGCACAAAAAATTATCTTCCATGATTAATTAAATTTATTAAAGTGAAATTAGAATATTTTCTTACATTATTTATTTAAGCTTAAATTCCCAGATGTGGATTTCATACATTTACCATCTTGATCTTAGAGGAATTATGGCAGTTTCATTTTTTGCTACAAACACATAATTTTATATAAATTGTCAACTTTGCAGATTTTTCTGACAAATTCAAGCTTGTTTTTTTTTTCTTTTTAGAAATTTCTGAATTTACAATGTCAAAAAATGTTTGTTGAGGTCAAAAACCATGAGTATGTTTTGCTAAAATTACCCCTTTAATAGGGCAAAAAAATATTTTTTATTGCAAATCCAGTAAAAGTAAATTTTTTTAGCTTATTACAAATGTAGGACAACAAAATAGAAAAGAATGAAAAGAAAAAAAGAAACTCAGGTTCTGGTTGAATTTCACATCTGTGCTAAAGGTTTCTTGTCGTTCTTTAATTTTTTAGCTAAATGATAAACTTTGTTCCTAGTTAAAGACCAAACTGCCCAAAACATCCCACATGTGGCCGGCTTAATTAGAGGCAAAGACAGTGTCATAAACTCACAGTGATGTTTGCTTACAAATAACTTACTTCATTTTGCATCCAGCACAGAAAGCTCACTGTCGCTGAGCAAACAAGTCATTTGTCTATTAGCAAGGGAGGAAAAGAGCTAACAAACAAAAACACACGAGCCTCTGTAAATCCATTATCAACACAACTAATTTATGGGCTCTTAAATACATGTCATATAACGTTTATAGTGAAGCTGCAGAAACAGCCGTCAGCGTGTTGAATGTGAGGTGGGAACAGATTTAGAAGATTTAGGGTAATGGAATAATCACTGGGAAGAAGCACAGACAAGCAGAGTCAGGCACCACCACTTGTGGCGACCTTGAATTTCATCAATATCATCAGCTGTGTCTGTTTTTACCAAACAACGGAAAAACACTCAGAGCTTGGAGCCTGGCAGATAATCTCAGGTCGAACAAATTTGAGCCATGATTGCAATGGATTGATTTCATAACGCAGCAAAATAAAGACAATTTCAACAAAAATCAATAGAACAACATGGAGGAGAGCAAAAAGTCTCAAATCTTATTCTTATCTTTGAGAGAAATACTGTAACCTTTGAAATAATTTTCCAGCAATAAGAGAGGAGCTGTGATATGTTTCACACTTAATTGATTTGTTATCTGCTGCCTGCAAATGTTTATAGAGTATATGACTTTTTGTTTGTTTGGGATTTCTCTGATGCGTTGCGTTGCTGTACAGGCAGCGGGGTTGTGCCGCCTCAGAGGTGACGAGAGAAGCGCTGGCGGAGTAAACATCGGTGGTGAAAGGGTCAGACAACCCGTTTGTCTTCATCAACAAAGACTGTGCTGGTGTAAAACTCAGGTTTAACAATCACAAGGCAGAAAACGGCCTGCAAATATGCTGACACACTCGCCGGATCGTCGTTCTCATATTTCACCGTTTCAGCTTCTTTTTTCCTTCTTCTCTCATAATCAGTCTTCCATGTAGTTTGAGTTTCTCCGCGTCTCGCTCACCATCTCTGAGCGGGATTTGTGATCTAAGATCAGTACAGCTGTAATGCCCTTCTCACCGTCTGACAGATGATATAGTCTGCCCTTTGGGCTCCAGCTGCAATGGCTGCAGATCAATACTCACACTGGCAGCCTGTCAACATTCACACACAAAGCCTAACACCCTCAGAGCTTCACCAGCAGGTTGGGACTTTCCAGAACCAAACCTGGTGGTTGTTTGCAACACTAACAGTAGCTATCAGAGGCTAACGGTTAGCAGCAGAATCTGCTAACGGCAGAATCAGAAAGTATGAGATGGTTTAAGTCAAAGTAAAGACACAAAATCTTTCACAACAATCTTACAAATCAAATTGACAGTTTCATCAGTAATTGTTTTGGTCATTGATTAAAGGCCCGTCTCTGATCCTGTACTGCAGCAGGTCATGTTTTATATTTTTTTATTATGGTAGAGTTGCAAAAACAAAATTTGTTAAGAATCTATACTGATAATATTTATATCAAAACTGATATAATTTCACTCATTCAGTTTTGCCCAGAGTGTAGTGACACAAAAACAGACACACTCCTTTCCTTCTTACCTGGTCAAAGTAATAAACTGCTGCTGCTCATTTTCGGCTGAACCGACACCTGGAAAGTACTTCGGTCCGAACCAGAGCCAGACCTTTTTTCAGAGCTTTTTTGTAAGCAGACATAATTCAAAACGGTCAGTAAACTCCTGGACGACATAATATTTCTATCTGTAGAAATATTAGCTTCACAGACATGGACGGTCACAGGTTTGAGTTTTCCCATTGAGATGTGCTTCCCTGAACAGCAGTAAATAGCAGTAAAATATCCGGACAGAACTTAGTGCACAGGTGGTTTCCATCACCAGGCTGCAAGTCTCTGTTGTTTCACAAATGTTTTCCAAAGCAGTCAGGATGACAGGATGCTGGATTTTACACACCTGTAGCCTCTGACAGAAACACCTAAATGTAATGATATGATGAATCCATTCAGTGATATAATTCAATAGCATTTGCAGTCCAGGCAGAAGAAAAACTTTGTCATTTAAATGTGCTTATGAAAAAGACTGCAAAGCAAGGCAATTGTTCAGAAATACTTTCAAATAACAAAGTAAAACCTATTTGTATTCATACTCATTTGCATTAATATTCATTTAGGAGACAAATTCATCACATCGCCTTGCAGGATAAAACCATTTGTAAAACTCAACACAAAAGACTGGATGCACACAGTAATACATAAATTTACTGAATAATGTCACATTATTTATTTTGACAGTAAAATATGTTGCAGGGAAACCAATTCCATGTCAAATAGAGTCGCAGTGCAAAGCAGTTCAATAGCGTCGCTCTCACATATACCGTCTTTTCCAAACACAACCGATGCGAATTGACCTATGCAAATAAACCGTGTCCAAGTAGGATCTGCATTGCCGACTCTCCAGCGCGCGTTGCGTCACTGCTCTTCGCAACATAAATAAAAATGAGATGTATAAATAATGCAATGGCAGATTTGACAGTCAGAATTACTCTGACACCTCTGCACTCAACTTGTCAGCCACTTCCTTCTCTCTCAAGCAGGTTGTAATTTACTGGCTCACAGTGCCATCACAGAATGAATCAATGGCCAATTAAAGAGATCCATGCAAGGTCTCCAGTGCCCTCCAGCGAAGGGCCAGTGGTTAGCTGGGAAAATAAATATGTAAATGCCTCACTAACAGAAAAACATCAGCAAGTTTTTCCCAGCAAGCTGAAGCCACATGAAGAGGAGCAAAGCATTACGATTTGTTCTTAACCTATGCTGAGCCGCAATCTACATAAACCCATTATCATCACGACAGAAAAATGATTTTTACATTTTAAAGTCAAAATTACCAGAATAAAACTCACATCTATGACTTTTATTCTTTGAATTAGGACTTTTAAAATTTGTAATACAGATTTAATCTCAAATTTATCACTTTTATCCTCATAATTATACATTTAAAACTCAGACGTATGACTTTAGGACTCAAAATCATGACTTCTTGATGGACTTTTATTATTTCTTGCACGGTTAAAATCGGCTTCCATATCAAACCCACCAGCAGCCATGAGAAGCTTTAAACACCAGGATGGGACATGTTGATGTTTCCCAACATGGATTAATTATCCGTTGAGTCCAAAGCAAACCATTTAATCACATGCATACTATATTTAATAATTACAGGATGTATGTCAAGTGATGAATACTCCAGTGAATAGAAACGTTTTAAAATGCCTGTTATTGTTTCTGCTTAATTGCACATTTAATCATGCTGAACGCCGTCGAGCCCTTCAGTCTCCTTTGTTCCCTCATTTTCTCCTGCGACATGGAAACCGTATTGATCCTGCCCTGCTCCAGTCTGATTAGAGAGGTGCGGACAAGGACAAAACAACTCTGACACCAAAAAGATGTCAGAAAAAAGAACTAGCACGATGTTTTCCCTGCAGACCAACAAGGAGGTTATGCATGAGCTGGCTTATCTCTGTTAGTGCAGCAAAAGAGAATTCCTTCTATTTAAACCAGAAAAAGACCAATGTCTAAAAGCATGGGTTAAACTTAGAATTAAATCAAACAGGAATCAATAATTTAATCCCTGAATGACAAGAAAGGCAGAGAAACTGGTGAAAGACTGAAATCTGACGGTTTTACATTCAGTGTTTCCTGATTTTTTCAAATAAAATACAATAAAAGACATAGGAGAAAACCGTATAACGTAAGATGTATTACAGCTAAGCTGCTGCTTTATCCTTTCCACCTAAAAAATTCATTTTGGACCTTTCCTTTGAAGTGAGGGCACACGTATTGGAAACATTGTTGAAAAACCAATAAAGATAATGTTGGAAAAAAAGACATTTTTCTAGTTCCATTTTTTAAAAATCCCACAGCATGATGGGATCTATTTATGCCACAAGCTAAGCATCTTTAGCTTCTTTTCTTAAGATCAAATTAAAGGTTACCCGTGCAAACATTCTGAAAAGAAAATTATTGATATGGATTATTTTGGCAGATATGGATTAATTACAGACACATTCATTTAAACAGACAGACTTGCTGTTGCTCACAGAAACACTACGTCCTGTGAATGATGTACAGATTCTCCAGGATGTTTTCCAGAAACAGGCAGGAAGATGAAAGTTTGTTTGTCCATCTCATGAACATAACTCACAGCATAACTCTGCTGCAGATCCCAGGTCGCATAAGCGCATAGATCTGAAGAGGAAGACATCTGTAAACATCTTCATCCCTCCGGCTGAAGCAACCATGACCTGCACCCTGCTGTACGTTCACAAAGGGACTCCTGAACTGTTCCACTGCACAGCTTTGCAGGATTTCTCCTTTTCAGCCAACATTCCTTCATTTACAACCGTTTCACCATAAACGTCTCCGCTGCCTTCACCTCAAGCCACATATTATTTGTGGTTCAGCTAATTCCAGTTAGCTCCTTGAAGCGATGCTCCTATTTAAAGCCTGCTCATCTGGGCCTCAGGTGGCTGTCAGTGTGGCACCTTTACTTTTACACAGTGACTCATTCTCACAGTCAATCAAGGTTTTCCACCTTGTTGCATCTTTATCTTAATCATCTCTGTGCTCAAACATGTTCCAAGTGTTGTGGGGATTTAATTAAAGGCATAGTGGAACTAAAGCATTTTCCCTTCTGAAGCGCCTTGTTAAATAAACAGAACAATGCGCCGCAGATATTAGGGGAAATGTGCTACCAAATCCTCTTGGGCAATTAAAGACTCTCAGTTCCATTTTACCGCCATGTTAGCAGATCATCACAACATCTGGAGGCGCAATGTGGCAGGTGGAAGAAGAAATCTTACCTTTCCCTGGAGACGGAGGAGGCAGGAGGAGAGGCTGCCAGCACCTCAGACGTCAGCTGCTCCAAACTCTGTTAAAACAAACAGTGTCTCACATTCTGCTATCTCAATTAAACATTTTGCTTTTCACAACATTTACACATTTCTTGATGCAAGTATGGAAAACATCTCAGGGAGAAGTTACAATTGTGCTTTCCTTACCTACTTTTATGAATTATATATGTTGACAAACCAAAAGGCATCATTTTTTTTCCGGGACTGTTTGTTCAGTTTTGATTTTAAATGATTCAGTTGAACCACAATTAAAAAACAATATTTGATTATTACTTCTAGTATTATTACTATTATGGGCTTTTCATTCATTAACAGAGGGGAACCAACAGTTGTGTCCACATTTGTATGGTTTTACAAACAGCATTGTGTACGAACGGAGCTCAGCAGAACCTTGGAGGGTTTTTATATGATAAACTTAAAGGGATCGCAGCAGTTTGACTTTATGTCATTAAACAAGAAGATTTGTCAAAAACAAAAGATGATCTTCTTTTTCTCCTTTTTTGTTTTTGAATGTTTCAGGAACCAGCAAAGCAGTAAGATCATTCTGAGGTGGTGTGAGCAGGTTGTCCCTGATGAAGCATCCAGACATTATCAGTTCTTTTTAAGGTGAAGCATCCGACCCGCCTTGAGTTGTCTTCAAATTTTGAGCGAGATTGTTTTCTTCCAGGTTACTCAACTGTGTACGTTTGCAGAATAATCTGTCAACCGGTAAAAGGTGGAAGCCTTTAGAGTTGACCTTGCGTTGTGCAGCAGGACATGGTGTAACAACTCAAACATGGCCGACGTGTCAGGGTGAGAGGGCCAGCCTTGAAAGCAGACACACTTATCCTTTTCACACCAATGTAAACAGCACAAACATGAATTTTTGTCAGAGATCAAACACTCTCAAGAAAATAAAGAACACATGCACTCCCAGCTGCAGAGCCAACAGGAAGACACAGCATATCAAAGCGGCTGCTGCCCAGCATGAGTGATGCTTCTCCATGAGCGTCTTCAGATCAGCCGGGTTGGAGATTTCTGCAGGCTGATTTAGTGCCTCAATCTCGCACAAGAGGGGTCACTTTTCTCTGCACACTTTGACTTATGAGGGCATGGCTGCTATTTTCATTTCCATTTCAGTTTGAGGAATGATGGGAAAAGTTCCAGCCCATCTGTAAGCGCTGTTGCGTAAGCTCACGCAAGGACACAGACACTTTGTTAATACCTTATAGTAATGTGCTTTTGATATGTTTTCTGACATTTTCTATGATTTTGACATATTAGCATATTAATACATATCCAGGAGGACATTTTGAGCTGGGAGGCATTTTCCTTTAAGAAAAACACGATCAGTCAGTTGACTTAGATTCATACTGTATCAGTCGTGACTCAAATAACCAAATTTGTCAAATAGTTCTTTTCAAAGCATCTCAGTTAAATAGCATCCATGTCATTTTGGGGATTTAATTCAAAAAGGGAGACTGATATTATATAGATTAATTCCACACATTAGGATTTTATAGTTGTCTTAGTTCTGGCTCACAATCTTCAGTCTGCAGCCAAAACAATTCAAAGCAAATATATCATTATTAAATTGATTTAACATGCCAATTTTTAATGACACTGGATTCTTGCAGAACCGTTGCTGTAGTAGTTAAACTGAATTTCACACATCATGTCTGTGGCCTGGATCTTGTCCAAGTGATTTTTTTTTTAATGCGATAATGACCTGAAACCATCCAGGTGACATGCTTCTGATTTCTGCCTTCCTAAAATGAGGAATCATCCTTTCCTCATTTTGTTCCATAGTGCATAAGCCCTGATTCATGATGACACTTGATGATCAAAGATCCATTGCAAACATCAAGGTAAAAGTATCTTCTTATGATACTTTTATCTTCCATCAAACTTTCCGTAATCCTTGGATGCAGCATTTATTATCTGAATTAGTTTTGTTGAATGAAGGCTTAGGTTTTTTATTTCCTCTTGCAGAAATTTTTGTTTGCACCATTTTTCTGAATTTTAATTTCTTTCATAAAGGACAGTGCATATTAATTAAGACGAATACATTAAAACAAATATGGCAAATTTAGCCACTGGGGTCAAATTTCATCTGTAGTCCTCTGGCAGGTTGTTTACTCCATTTGATTGCTTGTGTTTGCAACCCTCACATGTTGCAGCATCATTCGCCATTTGCTGCACATTTGCAGCTTTCAGCCACACAGATCTGAAATCCTTTGCAAAGCTTTAGAATCTCCTGTAACGCCTCAGAATCATCTCTCCATGTTTTACCTGTCATGTCAGCCAAACTAAATGTCTGAGGTTCAAACAGGACAAAACATCTTTGAATTCTAACAACAATGTTTTTCTGATTCACCTCATGTGATTTCTGCCTGTTTGTGATTTCTGTTATTTTACCTGTTTTTATACATGTTTGTGACTGATTATTCCTCCTCAACCGTATTTTTAAAATATATTTGATTCTTTTATTTTTATTATTTATATGCACAGCATTTATTTGTATTAATAAATTAATATCTTTCCAAATACGTAAAAGAAAAACATTTCTGCCATCGATGGATATTCTAATTTTTTCACACCTGTTGATCAGGCTCTTTCTTTGGAATTGAGTGAGATATATTAAAATTTCAGTTATTTAGACAAATTTGGATGCAAAGGAAAAAATAAGTTGATTCTCAGAGGTTTACATTTTTTATTTTTAAAAAAATGATTCAAACTTCCAATCTGTTGCTCCTTTTCCCAGCCGACCCAGAAGCGATGAAATAAAAACAGTGAGGTCAGATGATGATAGGAAATCAAGATTATGAAGAGCAGAAGTTATTTCTAACCAGCAGAGGAGAAAACTTGCCGACCTCAGAGCGAACGGAAAGCAGAACAAAGCAAAGAGGGACACAGGCAGCAAAAACAAGACCGTTTGTTCCTCCCATTTGCAAATTGAATTAATCAGGACGCCATTGACGCACTGTGTAACAAGACAAACATAATTAGATTACATCATTACTCCTCATCATTATACGCTCGCTTCCTTCTCTCTCCCCGGGGAACCATGAACAGCCAACTGGATCGGCAGCTCTGCACCGTGGCCACAGCGAAAGCAAGATGGCTGGCATCATTTATTTAACACAACGATTGAATGTGTGAGCGAGTCAGAAGAAAGAAAGATGAAGTCTCTGATCATCAGAGGGTTTGTAACCGTCCGAAAGCTACAAATAGTACAGTATGGCCTGAGACGTAATCCCTCTCCCTGTGAGCTATATTTACCATGTGTGGTCACTTCTGTGATCTGTGAGCGTGCGGCTTGATGTTGGCCTGAGCAGCAGCCATGATGACGGGCAGTTATCTTCGGCTGCATGCATGGCATTCTGGGATACGCAGGCAGAGAATTTCTGACAGCACTGAGGAAGTTCACATCAAGCTTAAACATAATTCCTCAAGACCTGACCTTGGCATTCCTGCTAAAGTCTCATCATTGTCTGAGCAGAGACAAAATAATATGCAAAAACAAACATTTACACTCAGAAGATTATTACATTATACTTTGGGTAAAATACGTGGCTTTGCAATTAGGACTCCAGCAAAATAAATAACCTTGTTTTAATATGAAGGTAGAAAAAGGGACGAGGTGTTGAAAAGCTGCTCCGGTGCTGTGTGCTGTAATGGGCGATCATCTTTCTATTGGGAGGGAGCGCAGCCCTGCAGCTGTGGCGCTCAGAGCCTGCACAGCTGTGGCGGAGGGAGGAGGTGTCAGCAATGCTTGGCACTCATCGCCGAGTCAGCTGGGAACGGCTGGCTTCCCTTCAAATGAGCGTTAGAACATATGATGCACTGCTAGAGACGTGTGGAGCACGGTGTGGCGCAGTTTTAAAATCATCTGACTTTTTTTAAATCAGGAAAACAGATTGCAGCAAAAAAGGCTAAATCCAATCTTTTTGATGGGATTTTTATAAGTTAAAGAAATTGATATAAATTCCTCAATTTAAGAGTCTTCTTGAGAGTTCTTGCAGTCTGTGGATAAATAATTCCACCCTTCGTTTAACTTCCTGTACGTTATGTGAAGAACATGCTGCAGGGAGCGTTGCCATCCATCCCATACTCAATCTTCTTTTGCACAAATTGATAAATGGAGACATAAGCATGCTTAATCTCTGTTCCACGCCAGTCTGGGTAGGGGGACAGTGAAATTGAAATGACAGGACGTGGAACGAAGCACGTCCGGGGGAAATGGAGGCATCACTCCTTCGTTTATAGAACTGACAAGATATTGATCGCTCTTCCTCCAGGCCCTGAGATTGGGGGGAAACTTTCACCCATCTGCGCGGCCTATCTGTGGGCTGCGGTGCTGCTGACGCTGCTGAGCCGCCACAGCCTGAAGGGGAATCTAAACCACCGCCGTCTGTAGAAACTGCTCTCCATTCCTCATTCCTTCCCCATCTCTTTGCTCTTTTCATTCAAAAAATCTCTGCAGCAAGCAGCACGTCGGTTCAGATCTCAAACACTTCTCAGTCTTTTCATCACATTTTTCTCAGGCCATATCCTCTCCATCATAATTACGGTCTAGCCATGGATTTTATTCTGCTGAAAGAGAAAAGCTCAGATTCAAAACTCTCGACAGCTCGATGGCTGAGGTCAAATTCTTCCTCGTTCTTGTTTCTGCATATATACACTACAGACCAACAGTCTGCTGCAGCTGTACTTTTTCCCTGCATTCAACACTATGAGTAAAAGGCATAAGAGGAATTATGAAAGCAATGCAGAAAAGCAGCTGAAATCTACATTTATGTTTTTAATTTAACCATCAGTGCTGTGATTAAGTTTTTGCTCCCTGCAGATTTCTTCTGTTTTTGTTTTGTGTCACACTTCCATGTTTTACATAATGAAGCTAATTTTATAATCAGGCATAACGTGGTTTAAAACAAAAAGCAGTTTTCAAATGATAATTTACTAATTAAGGGAAATTAGCATGAGTGGTTTGGATAGCTAAATGAAAAAATAATTGCCTCCCTTGATTATTAAAGAATTAAATGATCAACCACATTTTCATAACAGCTTAGCTCAGTTTGACTAGCCACACAAGTCAACCAAAATACATGAAAAGGCAATAAATCCTTCTATCTATAGAGATGGAAAATGTTTATCAGTCTGGACATGGTTGCATAGTTATTTTTAAGGGTTTTGGACTCCAGAGAATGCAGTGAAAACTGTTATTCAGTAATCATGGAGCAGTGGGGAAACATTACAGAACGGCTGACCAACCAAAAGATTATGGCTGATTCATCCAGGAGAGCAGCAGCGGCTCCGTTCAGACGGCAGGAACGTTCTTCTCAGCAGTGTGAACCGCCTGATTCAGATCAGGTCTGTTCCACTTCCATATGCGAAACTAAACAGTAACCAGTAGCTCTCCGAATGTCTGAACGGTCGTCGCATTTTATCCATCTTTTACATCATTGACCAAAGACATGCATCATAATTCATCAGCAGAAGTAGCCAGACGATAAATCTGGGCATAAACAATGGCTGAAAATGATAATGAAACGATGAAAGCAGTCTGAGTTAGTGAACGCACCACAACCCAACCACCCCACTCCTCCACATCCAAACAGAACCGGGTCAGAAGGTGCAGCTCCACTGAAAGCCGTTGCTGTTAGTTGTTAGCATTTCATCAGCTTCCTTCATCTGCTGACCGTGCTGTCGCTCTCGGCAATATTACTAACTATCCACAGATGGCGGCCATCTTTACTGTCGTAAAGAGAGCGTAGCGGCAGCCATCTTTAGTGGCATAAAGAGAGCGTTGCAGCGGCCATCTTTAGTGTCGTAAAGAGAGCGTTGCAGCGGCCATCTTTAGTGTCGTAAAGAGAGCGTAGCAGCGGCCATCTTTAGTGTCATAAAGAGAGCGTTGCAGCGGCCATCTTTACTGTCGTAAAGAGAGCGTTGCAGCGGCCATCTTTAGTGTCGCAAAGAGAGCGTAGCAGCGGCCATCTTTAGTGTCATAAAGAGAGCGTAGCGGCGGCCATCTTTAGTGTCATAAAGAGAGCGTAGCAGCGGCCATCTTTAGTGTCATAAAGAGAGCATAGCGGCGGCCATCTTTAGTGTCATAAAGAGAGCATAGCGGCGGCCATCTTTAGTGGCGTAAAGAGAGCGTAGCGGCGGCCATCTTTAGTGTCATAAAGAGAGCGTAGCGGCGGCCATCTTTAGTGGCGTAAAGAGAGCGTAGCAGCGGCCATCTTTAGTGTCGTAAAGAGAGCGTTGCAGCGGCCATCTTTAGTGTCGTAAGCAGAGCACTGGTGGGGGACGACTCCGTTCTTCCTCTGCTCAAGTGGGTCATTTCGGGGTCGTAAACTGATCGCATTTTACTAGTGGCATAAACAACCACACAGAACAATTTGGATTTCAGCAAAAAATAATTGGAAGTGATTATCAAAATGATTGCAGGCTTCACTGCTTCAGTGAGGGTCAGAGGTCATGATTCAACAACAGAATAAGACTGGGCAGAAATCGGATCCATGGGAGAGTTGTGACTCCTTCTCTGTTTCTGGTCAGAAAAACAACCAACCATTTATCAGGCTGAGGGAGTCAATGGTTTGGACAGATTCTTTTTCCTTTATCAGCCAAAGAAAAATGCGGCTATTTTTGTCTGATATCAAAATTTGCTAAATGATTTTAAACATTTTAAGAGCGACCAAACGAAAAAACGATGGCCTAATACTTTCTCACTTTACTACTCAAGCAGCAAGGATGCTTTAGAAAACACATATCTGAAAAAATGTAATGAAATTATTTTCCCGTTCACTTCAGACTCTGTCTGATATTAAAATTTAAATGAGAAAACATGCAGCTTTTTGTTCCAACTTTGGTCCAGCAAACTGTAAAACTTCAAAGCAGAATCTGCACGAAGGAGCAGTAGGTAGTTATTGGAGTGAATTGCTGTGTAATTCAAGACCGTAGGAGTCTTGCCTGAGCTCTTATAGCAGCGTTATGGGAGTCGAAGTTAAACTGGGCGGCTGTGGGGGGGCGACCAGCCTGTGGCAGGGAGCCAACCGCGTGCCATTGCTGACTGCAGAGATGCATGCCAAGAGGTTTGCGCAGAAGTTAAATTTTAAACAGCAGGACAGAATTCAGGGAATATTTTAAGTCTCTGAATTAAGCAAATATAGCTGTCGACAGAATTACAGTAAAGTAATCAACATGCAAGGAAATTAAATCCTTGCTTTATGTGAGTACCTTGGCGTTCCAGTGTCATCCCACTTTTGGATGAATCTCTGCTTAAATGAATGGTTAATCGTCGATAATGGAGTCAGGATCCTAAATGTGCCCAAAAGTTAACTGAGTTAACTGGGACATAATCACAACACTGATCCAGATCTCATAAATTAGACAGAAACATTACAGCATACACTTTTCATTGATTTCAATAAAGTATCAGAACGTGACTCGGATCATAACCAAAAACAAATGTCTCTGCATGTGACCCTGCAGCGTCGCAGGCCTCCCATAAACACACGTGATAGAAAATGACCCTGAGGTCAGCTGTGTGTTGATGAGGAAGAGTTATGCCCACTCTGCTCCACCCAATGAAACTCACTGTCAGCTCACACACCATCACTCATCTGCGAGAGCCGTGCAGTTAAACGTTGAACATCATGGGAGAGCAAATCACCACAACGGCCACGCTACTTCACCATCAAAGCAACCACCGTAAACTGGATCATAAACTGCCCTACATTAATCTCCAGTCACTCCAAAATGAACATAAAATTGGTGGTGAGAGGGTTGTTTTTCTCTGCATATATGGAGTGTGTGAGCATAGAAGGCATTTCATTCATATTTGTATATTTTACATAAAAAAATATAAAAACTTATGATTAATTCTTTAACTGAAATGCAATCTACCCAGATGGACAAGTGATCACAACTATTTAACAGCTCTATTTATGAGTTGCAGTGGAGGGCTCTGTTAACTGTAAAGCTAGCTGTGCTAATCCTAAAGCACTAAATATAACATTAGTTCTGCTAACGCAAAGTAATGATACCAACATAGTACTTTTTGGAAGCTAATGCTAAAGCGCTAATTTCAACCATGTTCACACTTCGCATGCTGCAATGACATGTGATACATGACCCAAATTTATTACCTCCGTTCAACAAGGTTGTTTTTCAGGAAGTGATTCTTTAAAACAGACTTTTCATTTCACTCTTGGTTTCAGTTTTATAGTTGTTGAGTTTCTTCAACTCTGTTGGTGATTTTGCCTCATTTACCACAGAAAGGCTTCGTTCAGAAAACACGTAGAACATCAGTGACTTTTAAATTGTTTACTGTCATTCTACAGGAAGTCGTTCTGGGTTCACAAATATCATTTTCTGCAAATCATAATCTGTGTAGAACACAAGAAGTTTCAACAAAAAGGTCCCCAAAACAATTCATTTATGTGAATTTTTGCATAAATTTGGTCAACACCTCTATTTGTTCGTTCATGAAAGAGTTGACATTGTGTTGTATACTTCATCTGCTCATTTGTCGTAGACTTCCCTCTTGCCCAAAGTTTCTTTACAAAGTGGGAGAAAAGAGAATTGCTGTGTCAACAAACTTCAGATTAAGAGCATGAAAATAAATATCTAACTTAAAAAATTCTTAGCAGTCAATAACAAAAACTTCCTCGCAGATGTTGAACTTTGATAAAGTGAAAGTTTACTAAGCTGACAAATAAATTAGTGCTTTAAGATTTAGGTGGAAAGACAAATTTAAGAGCAATAAATGCTTTCAAAGACCCAACACTGACAATGTTTTAAAATGTAAAAAAAAATACTACCCCTTAAATGAGTTGTTACATGGAGAACTACAGAAATTGCTCAATAAATAAGCAAAACACCAACTAACATAGCTACATTTAATAAATAATTTGATAATATGTAAATATAATTTTCTCACACATACCATTTTAAACCTAGTATCTTATTTTCTAAGCTGAAATGATCCCCAACTCTTCTGTAGTTTAGCTTCAATTCTCCATGTTGCAGAAGATGCAGCCTCACTTCTCCAGGCTGGGGTCAAGTAATTAAAACTTTTAAAACAGTTAATTATGCTTGCAACAATATTACTTCACGGTATCAACAAATTGTTTCCTGACAGTTATTTCTCCTTGCTTTCAATCTCCATTTTGGTGGCAGTTTATGTGTGGGAGGTAAATAAACAGATGGACTCTGAGGAGGAATGGAAAATGCAAAGCAAATGCAAAATAAAACACTACAATATTTAAATTGCATAAATGAAAATGCAAAATTAAATTTCAACAAGAAATTTTGCCCTTAAACAAGATAATGTCTAAATTCACCAAAGCTGTTTATTCCACATGCCAGAGAAACACATTCGTTACTCATATGCCCTGATTCATTAATTATGCAACATTACAACTGCGTGCCATTGAAGGGTTCTTGTTTAAAAGTATGTACACATATTCTAATTGAAAACCTGGGATCCCAGAAAAGAGAGCCGCCAGCTTTCAGACTGCTGATGACAAGAAACTAACAATTTATCCCAGACAGCCTGCCTGTGGCAACAGATGATGATCAAAAACCTTCTGTCTTCTACCACCATCCCACTGCCAGGTTTTCAGTGTCAAATGCCAAATGCCTACGCAGTTTCAGTTGGCACTGCAGATGCTTTGTATTTATTCTCACATATTTACAGCCAACAGTAAAATATCCAACATCCAGTAATATTCTAAACCTTCCATCCACCCACCATACCAACAGTAACGTCACAGTATTTTAATTCCTCCTGGCTGAGGAACTTGAGGTTTGCTCCTCTTCCTCACAGTTTAACGGTTTGGAAACGTCTGGAGCTGCAGCTTAACTCCACAGAGACGAAGCAAAAACACATCCACCGGTTCATCCAGCGGTTCATCCAGCGGTTCATCCACCGGTTCATCCAGCGGTTCATCCAGCGGTTCATCCAGCGGTTCATCCACCGGTTCATCCACCGGTTCATCCACCGGTTCATCCACTGTCATCAATGCATTCTATTTTATATACACAGCAGATAGTCGTCCCGTTATGTTTGAACTGACTGAACTTCTGTCCTAGTTTTACCGATCACTAAAATGATCGGTAAAACCTTCAGCTTCATTATCAACGAACATGCAGAAACCTTGGGTTCAACTTCCTTCTCCTCCTACATTTCATGTGTCTTCAATAACTGGCCTCCATTAGAGTCTAGCTGCCAAGTTAAACTCACTTCAGAAACCAGTCAGTGAGTTTGTCTTTGGAGGTTATTTTATTGATCTGAAGAATCGTTTCATCTTTAGATACAAGTTTTCTATTTTTATTTCACAGCAGGTGGTTCACAAAACACGCGCAGCTTTAGGTAATAATGTTTGGAACAGTCAATATTGGTTCATTCAGCTGTTAGTTTCATCATGTTGGCCATAAAGACTAGAATAAGGCCTTATTTCAATAAGTTTTATCAAGTACTTTGCTGTTTCCCCCAAGTTGAGCAGGGCAGAGAAAGAGTTGGTCCTTCATTTTCCAAAACAAACTCCTCCTTGCTAGAACTCCTTGAGGCCACTGCAAGGCATGTTTGGAGGCAGAATAACAGCTTTAGAGTTTCCAGGGAGTAAAGAGAACAGATTGTCACCACAGCCAGCAGGTAACACTCCTGATTTTCAGTCATCTCAAGGGGTTTGATTGGATCCAGGTTGGTTGTCCGTGGTATAAGTGTGTGTGTGTGTGTGTGTGTGTGTGTGTGTGTGTGTGTGTGTGTGTGTGTGTGTGTGTGTGTGTGTGTGTGTGTGTGTGTGTGTGTGTGTGTGTGTGTGTGCGTCTTTGTGTCTTGGTTGTCCAACATGAATACATTTTGCTGTTCTCAGCCAAAGCATTCCAGGTTGGCCTCTAACTGCTGATCTGCTGCCCTCGTCATGGAAGATTTTCCATCCTGATCCAGCATCCAATCAAACGCATCTGCAGCATTCACTCTGCCAAAAATTATCCATCTCCTGCAAACGCACCCAGACCCGCTACAGCATCTGTCAGGACAGTACCGATGCCAAGGAGGTGTGCAGCTGTGCACCTGTCAACCCGCACGCAAATATTTTTGGAGACACATCCACCAGAGACACAGAAGGAGCCACTGGCTGAATCCGACTGGAGGTGGAGGAGGACCCAGAGCGGTGGCAAAGGCACAACCTGACGAGTCCATGTTCACAGAAAAAGTTTTCTGCAGCTTGAAACTTCAAACATTGCCTGACATCAGAAAAAAAAACTATCTTTGAGATGCAACTGATTTCATTTCAATTTGAAGGAGCTGAAATGCTGACAATTTATTAATTAAATAAAATGCTTTGATGTGAAGCCACAAGACAAGATAATGTATCCTGCTCCTCCTCCACAGAACACACAGATTCTCCCTCATCCATTCTGACATGTTGAAGGAATAAGTGGAAACAAGTTGAAGAGGGAATAACAAAACTACACGCCCAACTCAAATAAAAGATGTACCATTAAGGCTTAAACCTCCTCAGGATTTTTTCCCAAATAGCCCATCAGCTTTAAGTAATGCTGTAGTGGATATATGGTTGATAAAAATCTCTATTATTTTACTTCTGTTCCACGCTTGTGAATTGAGGTAATAGACAAGCTGGTTGCAGTCTCTGGGAATTAAAGTGGGGTTTGGGGATGGAGGATGGGGACGTGATAAGTGTGGACAGGGAACAGCGAGCAGCAGATGAAATATGTGCCTGGAAAACATAATTAGCAAAAAATGGATGTCATATAAAAGTCTGTCCCACTGCAGTGCGGAGGACAATTCTCTACTACAGAATGCCAAACACACGTCCAGCAGAACAAAGCAAGTCGGCTCTTTTTTCTTCCTTATGCACCAAACGTGGAGAGGAGATTACTGTATGTCTGCAGACTGGCTATAGAAAGACATTTAACTCTGTTCTGCAGAAACTCTACAGGGCATGGAGTAAATGTTTAGAGAGGGCAACTCAAAGTGATCACAAGTTGACCCAGTGTGCCTTCTTCCCATAGAGCGGTTCTGTTTCTGAAGAGATGAAAGAGCTGCTTACATTTTACAACTCCTTCAAAATGAGCCGCACTGCAACATTTCCACCACGGCAAACCTTGTTTGAAAAGGACTGTTTGGATTCTCGGAAGAGATATGATGGCACATTTCTTCTAAATCAATGAAGATGACGACCCTGTTAAGTGTTAGAATCCATGTAGCTGTCGCATTTAGAAAGGAGAGAATTTAGTCTGTTACAGGATATCAAGAGCTGTGGAGGCATTTTTATTTACCATGTGAAGGAAATAAAGAAGCTGCCAAAATGTTGTGTGTGTTTCTATAATAAAAGGCTACAGGCTCACTTATACGTGATTAAATTTGGTGCAAATTTCTGTTTAATGTAATTACAATGTAATGTACTAGATTCAGGCAAAATACAGACAGCAATTAAGTCCAATTTAGGACCAGGGCTGTAACTTGTTCATGTCAATTAGTTAATTACTTAGATTTTAACGCATCAAAAATGATTGCATATTTAAAATATGTACTTTTTTAAAAAATTGTATACAAAGCTACATTGCACTGGAAGCTTTTTATTTGCGTTTCTCTCAACTCTAAGCATGTTGACATCTCCTTTAAATGTGCTTGTCACTGTCTGTTTCAACAGCTTATGCACTAAATATACATTAATGTGCATTAATACTAAAATTCTTGTTTTTCAAAATATAAAGTTTTGACTCTAGAATGAGATGATTTTTCAGCCACATTGAAATTAATGTATTTCGTAAACGGCAATAGAAACACATCTTTCGCATCACAAGCGGAAAGAAGCCATGTGATCAACAACAGGATGTTACTACTGGCTGAAATGACAAAGAGGTTAACAGGAAATAGTAGGAGGATTTTTAGCCACTTATTGTAAGAACAAACTTATTCATCTGTGATTTTAGTTGCATTTCTCTTTTAATGGAAATACCACAACTGCAAAATGTGTCCTTTGACTTTAGCCAAATATCAATGACGGTTTGCACTAAGCTGCTCTAGAAATGCAGCTTTTTTTTAACATGCCAACATGTAATCTGCAACAAACTCAGATTATTACCTTAAACCCAATGTGAGACCTGCATGTCTGTACCTTCTCCACAGGGCTTGAGCATCACAGTTTACAAGCACACAATACAGTGATCATATTGTAGTCGGTACGTTGACCTCATGTTTCAGTCTACGAAGCCCGTTGTTAGGCTTTATGCGTTTGTTTTTTTTTCCAGTAATAAATATTCTCTCTGCAGATTTTGCCATGTTGACATAGAGAACAGGGTGGAAAATCAAACTCCCATGAACGCCTCTGCGCTTTGATGAGATTAAAGATCCGGTTGAAACCTTCATGGTTCCACACTTCAGCCTTCTTTTCCATCATTCATTTTTTTATTTAATTTCAATGCAAATAGAATTAATTTGAAAGTCAGATGTAATCAGTCAGAACTTGAATTAATATGAAAGTTTCCCAACATTCTTTGAGCTCACCTGGTGTTTTATTTGTTTGCTCTTTCCATTATTCTCTGATCTTTGCTGAAGAAACTTTATTCTGCATGACCATATATGAGGTTTTACTCTTGAGATTCAGTGTTTTTCAAACACCAGTGGATTCTCCAAGATGTCAAGAAGGGAAGTTATGAAATCTCCGTTAATCTTTCAAATAGCAGCTATTTTAAGAAAATGAGGCTAAATTTGAAGTCAGATTGGCTGTGTGGTATCAGGTTAATCAGGTTTCCCTCTTTCTTGTGATTACAACTCATTAGGCTTTAATGAGTTAATGATCACCTCGTTTGCAGCGGTTTTACATGGATCTGAATTGTGGACAAACATTGAAGACAATGGAGACTGAAACCTCCTGACACAGATGTGAAAACAACAGATAAGCAGCGGTTCTGAACCCAAGCCAAACAACAAGGCAGCTAATTTACAGAGAAGCAGGTTTACTGTCAAATTTGGCTCATTATGTGAATATAAAACAAACTGAACCGGTGTGGTGGGTAAAACAAGCACACCTTGTTATCTACGCTTCTGCTCGTTTGTGAGCCCACACTAATTTGCACAGGTCATCACTGCAATTAGCTGACAGTGTTTGTATTCAAAGACAGCAGAGCCCACAGTGAAGTGTCTTGCAGAAGAATATGAACCCTTTTTCTACATGATGCAGCTTTATTTTATTGGGATTTTACATTTTACTCATCACAGAACAGAGGTTTTGCAAATAAAAATCTGAAAAGTGTGAAATACATTTGTATTCAGTCCCTGATTCAATACTTTTAACAACCACATTTAGCTGTCAATACAACTGGAAGCTTTTATAGCTTTGCAAATCAAGAGAGCAGTTTTTTTTTCTTTTTCTTTGTCAAGTGGCTCAAACTCCGGCTGATTGAGGGTGGAGAGCATCTGTGAACATAATCTTAAAGTCTCAACCCATTCCTGGAGTCAGCTGTGGACTTTGATTGGGCCACCTCAACACTACAGCAGCAGCAACAGACAAATAGATACAAATAATTTCAGAAAAGGCACACAGTGACTTTTTATAGCACAATAAAGTAAATATGATCCCAATGAACTACTGTATGTGATAAAATCGCATTCTAATTAGTTCATATGAAGGCCAAATCAACAGTGAATAAACATCACAGCAAAGTGTGTGTCTATTATAAATACACCAGTAAAGAAGGAAAAGAAACATTTGCAGCCTCAGTTGTGTTGTTTGGTTGGTTGTCATACTGTTGCACTCGGTGGGTTTTTTCTGCATATTGTTTGTTAGGCTACAACAACGAAACAGGAAGTAGGGAAGTTTTTAAATCAGGTCATGTTCATGAACACCACCAGACCATCACAACATCTTCAGAGTATTTCAGAGCTGAGAACAGGATGTTCTTTATATCCCCAGTTTAAAATGAACCGATAACAGGAGCTGCCCTGAAATTCGCTTGACATGTGAAATGATGCTTTGCATGAAACAGCATGTTCAGAAAAAAAGCCCAGAGGACGTTTTATTTAGTTTTCATTTCCTTTTCTTTTTACCTCTCTAAGAAAGGATGGTTCGAGTGTTTTGCCATTTGTAGACGAAAATACACTTTCCATCTCTTAATCATCATATTTGAGTTGAAATAATTTCCCCCCAATAGCGCTGGAAGGAAAGATTGAAATAAACCCACTTTGTTATAATATCTCATCGGAGTGACTTCAGTCATCATAATCCAACATTATAATGTAAATCATAATGTTTATTCCGAATTATAGCTTCAATGTGTCACACAGCTATAGAGATATGTAAATTCTGTTGAAATGTATAAAAAAAATAGGTCCTTAATTTGTAAAAAATAAAAATAATAATAATAATAATAATAATAATTATTATTATTATTATTATTATTATTATTAAGCTGCTGGAAAAAGTCAAACTCAGCTTTTTGTCATTTTTCCAGAAATCTGCAGGCATTTGTAGGTGAGGTGGGGGTTATAGATGATCTCTGACGGAGTAAATAAACCCAAGTCAACTTTTCTTTGCAGATAAACCATCTACATTTAAATTTCTGAGCAACTTGTGACCTTTTTGTGTAAATATCTTAAATTCTGAAACGTTCTGCCTTAAACTTTCTCACTGCTGCCCTCTTTGGGTTGGAGGGTGGCTACTGAAGTTAAATTTTCCTGTTGTTTCACATGAGCCAACAGCAATCTCCCTCAAACACACGCCCCCTGGTGGTGAGTCAGGAGTTGATCCAGCTTTTCCCAACTTTGCACATGTGAGATTTGATTCGAGGCACTTTTTTGAAAATAAGTAAATAAATAAAAACATTACTGCAGGCATATAAGTTGCTAAATGTAGCTAAAAAGATGCCAAGATGGCAACTCTGCTTTTCCTCGTCCTGACCACACCCCTCCACTAAGACCCGCTCGTGGCCACGCCCCTCGATCTCTTGGCTCCACCCACTTTGGTGGAATTTTTCTAAATTAGTCGGGGTCGGGTTTATGCTTTGCCACTGTGACTAAATGAATTCATTTGATAAGCATCTTTAGATTCAGTTTAAGCATTCAGTCTTCATGAGTTTTCACCTGTCACCAAATAAAGAAAATCTGATTAACTGTTGATGCTCAATTAGTTTGATTTGTTCGTTTTTTGGTTGAAAATTTACAGCATCTGTGTCCCGTTAAAGGATTGAAGACGGAAAAAAATGTATCCATTTCTCATTTTACATTTCTCAAAAGTTTGGCATGTTGACTGGTTTGTGTAGATTTTATCTTTACTTCATGAGAACATTACTTGCTCCAGAGAATCACATGGATACTTGTGTATAAAACTATATCCAGTTTTTCACCTGATGTTTTTGACATGCTGCATAAACTTTGCAGAAGTTTTCATAAATCGCTTGAGCTGAGACCGGGACAGGTCACCGTGTCTTCTTACGTCCATCTCCTCCGGTTCGACTGTCCGAACCAGGCAGGAAAGAAAACACTGCCAACACCAGGTGTAAGTCATCCATAGAAACAGGAGGAGGTAGAAGATATAAATGCACACATGGACAAGAGTGAAGGATTTATGAGAGAAAGAATTTAGTAATGTGTTTGGTTGAAACATCATAAACTGGGAGGATGTAACATAAGCAGCAGCTTCAAAGCCAGCGGTTCTGGAACAGAAATAAAAAAATGGGTTGAGCGAGCAAGATGTGCAAAAAAGAAAAACTGCACGCCTCTGGAAAGTAATGGGCTGCACTTCACACCCTGGTCTTATCAAAGAAATTTCCAGGGCAGACAACTAAAACGTGTCGCCTTAACAGTAACAGACACAGTCACTTCCTATGAAGCCTGGACTGAAAACACCTCATCCTTCCAGAACAAACAGGGTCGGCAGGTTTACAGGCAGAAAACCAAAGGTTGAAGAAGGCTTCATAATGCCTGAAGCATTTTAGATGCATCATGTTAAAATCATGAATTTGAACTTGCTGTAGGATTTCATGTTATATCTGGAACATCTGAGAGTCTCTTCATGTTACCAGCTTTGTGCATCGAGACTGCAACAGGAAAATGCGACGCAAATCTGACTTTTTCACTTAAAAGAACGGCTCAACTTCAACCTATTCACCCCCAAAAGTCTAATTCCCTATATGTCTCAGGCCAAGTAGGACTTTCATTTCTCTGTTTCAGCAATGAATATCTTGTACTTAAATCGCTTTTGTCGTCCTCACAAAATGATGCTGCCATCACCTAGTGTTTAAAATGAGACTAGAATTATTTAGTTCTCCGGTTAGTAGGAGCAGAAAGCCGATACATCAGAGGAGGATGCCTTGGTAAAGGCACGCTTCTTGTGGATTTCCAGAGTAAAGCGCCCAATTCAGACACTTCAGCATTTGGTTGTGTAAACAAATCGCTGCATGACCCGCTCAACATTTTCTCTTGATGGCATCTTCTTATTTTTTATTCCGCTTCCGTAGAAAAGATGCCACAGCAACAGCACAGCTGAAGCCAGCCTCCGCCGCCGTTGCTCGTATTTATCAGCGCAGTGACAGACGGAGTGAAGAATAGAGACGTCTGAGTCCTCGCCCTCTTACGGCTAAATCTAGTTGTCGATGAGACAGGTGGAGAATTGGACAGGTTGTGTCCCACAGGTTTGATCATCCCTCAAGGATTGAGAGAGTGACTGCTGAGGCATGTCTGCACCACAGTTTATTCATCTCCCTGCAGAGGGAGGACAGGAGAGACAGAGGAGACGCAGAGCCAAAAACAGATGGAGAGCAGACCCAGATGAAGGCAATAACAGTTATCACATGCAGGGTCAGGAACGCGCTTCACCTGGTAATGAGGCACACTGTGGCTCCCACTCTAATGTGCTCCAAAAATTAAGAAGTTGCCCTGATAGTGTTTAAAAGATGCGCTAATGAGAGGAGAGGAATGGAGACAGACATGAGCTGAACACCATGTCATTCCAATGTGTCACTCAGGAAGCATCTGAGGCAAATTAGTCTCCATGGCGCCTGCCCTCTGTTTGTCATGGAGGGGTCTTCAGGACCGAAATGTGCCAGAGCTTCACAGCGACTCCTGAGGGAGATTCAGGAACACATCAGGCTAACGCTCCACATGCCTCCAGCGGCGTGGGAGGATATTCTTGATCCAGATGTGCCTGATTTCCGTGTGAAAGTGTTTTTCTCATTTGAACAGATTCATTCCTCAGCCAAGTGTAACTTTTCCCAATCCGTCATGAATTCTGCGACCTACCCACTGAGAAGGTAGTGATAATCTCAGAAAATCACCTGCTGACTTCCTGGAAAAAAAATGATCAGAAGAGGGGAAGGACAGAGGGAGATGGGAAAGTAAGTTTAACACAAGGAAGGACAGAAGAGGGAAGGAAGCAAGGAAAGAAGGCTCTATAGAAAGGACATCATTTAGACAAAATAGCAGAAAATGAAGTCTGGATTTACATTGTCCTTTCTGAGAAGGAATCCTAAAGAAATATTCTCATTTTGGGGAAGAAATGCTATTTTCACGATGCTCCTGGTAGATATAAAGACGCTAAAATCAAACAAAAACAAAATCCACAAAAAAAATCTGTAAAATGGAATAAAAAAGTTATTTCTGGGGAGGAATAACTTAGGACAGCCCTACATTTATTTCCACCGAGAAAGACTGAAATCCCACGCAGGTGGACATGATGAGAACATCATGACTCAGCATTTTGAAGGAGGCTTTTCCTGTTCTAACCCTCAGACTTTTCTAACATTATGATGAGATCCAGAGATCCATGTGATGCTTTAGGAGAGACGATCAGAGCAGATATGAATCTGGCGAGGGATTTAAGGAAATCTCTAAGGAATTTGACTTCAGCCATTCCACTTTTGTCATGAAAATGCATGTCCTTCCAGTCAGAAAGAGATGGACAAGTTTAACTTTCATCAGAGATGTAGAAGTAGAAAACTTTTCCTCTAAGAAAAACAAATTAAATTTCCAAAGACTAGAACTTCTGGAGTCTAAAACTGAATTATTTGGACTCCAGAACAGATTATCTGCAAACCGAATTCAGCATTAGAGGAAGAACCTTAAACGTTGTGGTTTAGGATGCGTTGCTGCATTCATGCCTGGTCGGCTCGCCGTCATACAATCCATCATGAATTATGTCGTCCATCAGAGGAAAATATGAGACAGTCAATAAAATGAATAAAAGCAGAACTGAAACTGAATCATGGAAGTGACCCAAAGTCACATTCAATAAATTACAACATACGTCCTAAAGAGTCCCGCTTGTCCAAACCCTTTGAAAATAACAACCTTTAAACAGCTGTTAAATATACTTTTCAGTAAAAATATTAGTTTTATTGGTCTGATGTAATATCAGATTAGACCTTACTAATCCATCGTTACAATGTGGTGAATGAAATAAATTCACTTTGCAATAATATTTTAATTCTAATTTATTGAATGGGTCTGTAGATCTGCCTAGGAATGAATGGGGAATTTAAAAAAAGAAGTCTTTGGCCTAGTCAAAGCACAGATCCCATGACTTGCTGTGGCATGAGTATAGCGGGCTGAATTTGCAGGAAGTGAGAATTGGGGAAAATTGTCCTTCAACTGATATAAAAGATGGTGGCTGGAGACACAGAGACTCACTGGAGGTATTTCAGCAAAATGAGGTAAAACTAGATATTAGGACACAGAGTCTCCTAACTTCTCCTGAATTATAACAGTCTTGTTGAAAGCTTTTATGTAACAACTGAAACAAGGTTCGACTTTTAAGAATAGAAATAAATATGTGAAAATGTCATCACTAAAAAGGTAAATGAATAATGTGACTCTGGATGGAGAGCAGTGGAAGTAAACCTGGGCTCATGAGGGCCGTGTTGGGTGTTTGCTGTGGGCGTTACTGATGGACTCTTAGAATTCAGAGCATGACAGAGACGAAGGACACGGTGGGAGCGCGGAGACAAAAGGTGCACCCTGAGTAAGGGCTGACTCCAGGTGTCAGAGTCGCTCCCGTCCCTCATAACTCACGGCCATTTTCTCCATGGTGCGCCGCACAAAATGCCAGATCGCCTCTTCTGCACATGAGCACTTTGCTTTAATGCATATTAATTAACTGCCACTGGCGGTGATACCCATGCAGACATTACAGGATAACCTGGAACAAATAAGCTGGTGGATGCAGCTGGAAGCTCCATGTTGTGTTAGAGCAGTGATTAAACGCAGAGTGTGTTAAAGATGCTGATTAGGTGACATGATGCTGCTGCCGCTCTGAGATGCTCATCAATCGTCCCTGGAATAGAGTCAAGTGATGAGATAAAAATGAATATTGAGGTTTTAAGCAAGTGACTAAATTGTTTATGAAAGGATGACGATGTCTTTGATGAATCTGTTGATTAACCCAAATCTACTTCAGCTCATCAACTATCAAAGCCTGAAACGTAAAGGAAAGGTCACTTTATTTGAGTTAATTTAGTAATGGACTAAATTACACTGAACTGTGCTGGTTGTTTCTCTTCAGACAATAAAAACTCTGCTGCAGTTTGGTGACTGCTGGCTGACCGCTGAGAGCTAACCAGTTAGAAGTGGAGACATCTAAAACAGACTTCAGAGAAAGCCTAATTTTCATTTAGTACAAGATTGTCAACAAAAACACTGCAATCTATATTTTCATACTCAATTCATCATTTATTCTTATCTCTGTGTGTCGAACTCAGAGAGGGAAGAATGATGTGTCCTTAAGCGTCCTTCAACTGATGTCCACGCGTCTGCTTTTTAATAACATTTTGTTATTAAAGCCAAACCAGTCTCACAGTAACAAGGTTTTGCTGATATTTGATTGAATGTATTAATTCCGGGCTGTCAGAAAACATCTGAAATTAGGACTCAGCCGAGCGAGGAAACCCACACCTGTCAGACATGGAAGCAGGGCAAACACTTCCTCAAAATCTGGAGTCAATTTATGATCTGCAGCTCTTTCAACTGGAAACTTAGGCAAACATTTGGGCTTTCTGTGAATTAGTTTTTCTTTTCAAACTGCTAGCCTCTGTTCATGGTCACATCATTAGAGCACACGTCACAGATGGGAGGATTTTTTTCAAGACTACAGCCCACATTTGAGCCAACGTGATTATGCTATAAACCTGCAGTAACAAACAAGCAGCTCAGTCTGTTGGCTTTAAACAACACCACGTTGGAAAACTAATGGAGACCATCATTCCTGATGGAAAATGTAAACACAAACATGACTGAAGTTATAATGACTGAACTGCACCACAGATTCAAAGTTTAACATGACAAGGATGGAATCCTGATTCTATTGGACTCCTTTTGGATTTTACTAATTCAGGCGATACAGGAGCCCATAAGGGCTGAAAGTGGTGGAGACAGCGTCTCTTAAAAACATCACTTTGTATTTGTAACATGACAAAAGTTAACTAATCTGGATCAGTTGCAGCCGTCTGACCCGTGAAGACACTTTTGCAGTACTCAGTGCAAAGAAAGAGATTGTTGACAATAGCAACAGGAAGTCATGTAAGAGCACAAAGCAAACATGTGGAATGAGGCACTCCAGTAAAAATGATCTCAAATTGAACTTTGTGGACAACATGGAAAATGCTTCAAATGACACCACAAACACACAATCTCCTCCATAAAAGATGGCAGTAATAGCATAACGCTTTTTGTCAGAAGGGACAAAAAAAAAAATGCGATTGAATGTAAATCAATGCAAGCCAAACCTGGAAGAACAGTGCTTAGTCTGTAGATTGAAACAGTTTAGAGTGGCCCAGTCAAAGTCCAGATTTACAGAACATCTAGTCCAGAATCTGGGGCAAGAATAAAAAAGTAATATTTATAGACCATTTTTATCTGAAACCCAACATTTACAAGGTTTAACTAACCAGTGTCAGGCTATTCAAGGTTGTTTACATATGCTGCATAATTCAACATTTTATTAATATTCCTCCTTAAATTTGGCAAATTATTCTCTAATTAATGGATCTAAGGTTGCATGGAGGTCAAAGTGTTGTTTACATGTTAACATTTTATCCTCAGAATATCACTAATTGCAACTTGTATTGAAATCCTGTGGTGCGTTAAAACATAATTAGTCATAAATTTTAAAAAAAAGTCAGAAAAATGCAAATTTTAAATGTTTGTAAACAGCATTTTAATCAGATGAAACCTTTCCTGACTTCCCAATTCATAAATTTTGCATTCAAATTTCTCTTTCAACACAGACATCATTTTGGATAGCAGAAAATTTCACTATTAGAGACCAGAATGCATTTCATCAGTTTCCTGATAGTCCAGGAGACTCAATTCAACTGGGAACCAAAAATGCAACATGTTACATTTTTGGCCGTGTTCCTCATTCAGACTGCATTGAGTCAAACCAACCAAACCCTTTTGCTCAACCTATTCCCTTCCTTGCCTGTGGTGGCGCTGCACCAAGAACCTCTGAGTGAAATGACATAAAAACCTCTGAAGACATTGAGAGCAATTTTCTTCTTCACAAAATGCTACCAAAAATAAGTGATGTCAGATTTTAGAAGTAGGACGATTTCTCTTATGTCATTGGTAAAAAACTACAAGCCTTTTCTCCTGCTAACTCTAGACTAGCATGGTTGTTTGGCTGTATTTACCCAGAATGCCCTGCCCTCCAGCTCAAGCAACTACATTTCATTGCTTTGTACATGTGACAGTGCAATGACAGTAAAGTTGAATTCTATTCTATTTTAATTATGATTCACGCATCCATTCGAACCACACCAGAGAAAGAGCTCTTTCTTTTTTTGTCCACATTAAAGTTTGATTAGATGATCACACCTCCAAAACGAACTCTGTTTGGCTATATTTCTATCCAAACATACAAAGAGTTGGACTACAGCAGACTAAACAGGGCTGGTGTGAATCCACCCTAAAAATCCAGCACAAAATCACTGCAGCTCACCAACCTGAAGACCCACAGTGTCCCTAAACTCACACATCATTGAAAATCTATGGACTACCCTTAACAGTCAGTACTTGCTACAAAGCCTGAGAATCCTGCAAAGCAGCAGGCAAAACTCCTTTGCCGGAGGACTGAACAAGTGTTCCAGAAGCAGGAACTTAAACTTCTCAGCTGGATATAAAAAAAGAAGTCTTTACAAGCTGTGAGTCAAATAGTACTGACACCAGGCAACACCAAACTTTAATTTAGAGCCTTTTTATTTAAATTTAGAAGGAGTTTAAGACCCGACTTAACTTTCAGAACATTAAAAAGTGTCACCTATGCACAGACTTCTAATGTTTGCATGCCAATGTAAATGCAAGAACTCCAAACTGCTGCTGCCGTCTTTTGATGTTCCACTGACACAGATTAAAGAGGAGTTACGGAGGAGACAGGATGGGGCTCAGAGAAGTGTGTGTGTGTGTGTGTGTGTGTGTGTGTGTGTGTGTGTGTGTGTGTGTGTGTGTGTGTGTGTGTGTGTGTGTGTGTGTGTGTGTGTGTGTGTTTAAGGACAAAAGCAGTGACATTGAGGAAACCACTCTCCACTGAACGTATGATGGGTAAAAGTTAGGTTTATTGAAGCCGAACTGTCTGAATGGGAAACATCAGATCAAACATCTGTACATCAGTCACATGAAATCTTTTCTATCATAGAACATCAGTTCACGACATGCGCTATTGCTTTTGAAATCCAATATCTGCATGAACCAACAGATGCTCCCCTAACAGCGCCTGGAAATAAAGCGTAGCCGACTTACCTCCCACCCTACCCCACCCCCTCACTGCCATCACACGGCAATGCGATACATCCCACCATGTGGCCATTATGCCTGCTAAAGTATGGAAGGAAGGTAAGTCAAATTGTGCTCTGCATGACCGGTGCAGAGGGGTGCAGAGGACTTAAGCAGGGGTAGAGGTTGAAGCCCCCTGAGCCCAGCAGAGCTGCTTGCCTGCCTAAGGCTACGGCTAAATTTATCCTCCTCCCAAGCATCCCGCCACATCACGTTGGGATTCTATTACTCTCCAGCGCCCAAGCACACAGAGAGTCATGTGAAAGCCGGCCACAGGCCTTTGCGGCTAGCGGTGCCCTTCCTGTCCGTCCAGCGTTTGGCCCGCTTAATGCCATCCGTCTCCACCCACCTGCTCAATCACTCTCTCTACTCTTTATCTGCGATATTCTCCACTCATTCTCACCCCTTTTATGGCGTGACTCTTCACTCTCCTGCAACTTGTTCCACTCCTACTTCAGCTCCTGTCATCCTCAGAGCAGGTGGGGGGTTTTGGGAGCTGGGCCTGAGACTGATGGCCGAGAGAAATGTTGCCAGAAGAGATCAATCGGAAGATGGAGCTGAAAGATGCCTCCTGTTACGGGTAGACAGGTGAAGGAGGGCGGTGCTGGGGGTGAGAGGGGAATGCCACTGCATCAAGTCACATTGTATGTTTGATAACCCAGTACATCTCCTCCATGACTCGAGTGCTGTCAGCAGCTTGGCAAGAGGCTGGGATATATACTCCAGTGATGGTTCATGAGGATGAGGATAAAGTGCTCTTCTCCAGTTTAAAAGCAATCTCCTGCCTAACCAAGCAGCAGGCTGACGTTGCAGGGTCGACCCGGCACGTACATCATTAGCTCTTACTTGGCCATGTATGACTGTGTTAGTTGCTGAGCCTGAAATAGACTGACATATGTCAATGAGGGCAATGGAGTCATTTGCTATTCCTTTTGAACAGCAGGCTTACTCTGACTGAGCAATACGCAGGCGTAAGCGGAGATCTCCAACGCCAGCTTATGCAAATTTCAAAGCTGAAGCAGGAGGACGCAAACAGAAAAAGAAACTAGAGAAGATCTAGAAGAAGATTCTGTTTGAAGCAGGAAACAGCCGAAGCTTTGCAGCACGGAGTTGTGCAGACATGACCATAAAGCATGCGGCAAACTCCCCTCCTACTCATCTAAGTGGTGCATGACATCTTCACTTCTCTATCAGTGCTTGTAAGGGTCACACTGACCTCTAGTGGTGTCAAAGAACATAGGGCAGCCTGACGACAGCAGGCCAAGAATGAGAGGTAATTTGTTCTCAATGTAATTTCATCAGAAAATGGATTTTAAGTCAGCAGCACTCATTGAGTATCTCACAGGTAATATGGATAAATGGCTGCTGGGAGCAGCTTGTTTCAACTCCGGGGCCCTGTGGTCTCCAAGCCTTCCAATTATGAGAACAAAACCTCTCTCTCTCCCTCCCAATCTCCAAGCTCCTTTCTTCCCCTCGCCTTCATCAGGTCTCGATCTCTCCCCTTGGATTCTCTTAGAAATTTTCCATTTGAACACTATTGATTTTGTGGGCTGTACCCACCACAACACCCAGACAGAACTGCTCTATTCTGTGGAGGAATCAAAGTGTGACCTATACTTGGTGTTTAATGACTTTGGACTGTTGGTGCCAAGTCCGATCCAAAACTATTTTTAAACAACTTGAGAGAATATAGGGCTTTGATGACATTTTCACTTTTTCCAGATATTCTCTGAAGTTTTTTTTTCCTCCAATCCAGAATATTTATATTCAACATTCTGTACATTCTGAAAACTGACAGTAGCAATCAGAGGAGGGATGGAGAAAAGCTTCGGCCAGCTTATCATGTTGTGCAAATCAAAATTCACATAGAGCACATTTTGCATGTTAACCCTTCATTGTTTATGTCATCAACCATAACTGGACCAATATGTAATTAAAACAAATCTGGGCATTATGGTAAGAATCAGCTTGTCAGCGTTGCTGAAGTTACTGCTGCAGGTAGTGAAGGGCTGAACTTGCACCTGATCCATCGTTTTCTCAGTCCTTCACTACCTGCAGCGGATCAGTGATGCTGCTGACAGCATGTTGGGGATCCGAGCATCTCGTCTCAGCTTGCAGCAGATCACAAATATCGCATCATCAAACCAGCGATGCATGAGAGGCTCTTAACATTCAAAGTGGTATTGCAGCTGTAATAACAGCACAAATGTGCACAACAGAAATGTAGTCACCAGAAAGTCCATGTTTGTTTTTTTTCCGGTCCAAACCGGAAGCTCAATATGAAAGCAAACCGAACCAAAAAATCTGCTTTTGGTCCACATTAAACAAGCATTAAACAAGCAGACCAAATGACTTTTCTGTTAGGAATTCATACTAAAACATTTTGAGAGTTTCTGTGAATAATTTGCATCAACATTATGTCTCATGAGTATTCGAGGCCTGTGGTGAGTTTTCATAAATATTTTATATCAGTAGGTTAACTGTAAGCCTGTTGCCCTGGTGGACTGGTGTCAGACAGCATGCAAAGGAGAGACAGAGACAGAGAGGAGTGCAGAGAAATGCCAGCAGGCATCATTAGGACCTCTGCATTCTAAACTCAAATGGCCGTCAGCTGCGACTCCGGAGCCTCACCAGAGACCACAACCGCCACAGCCGCTTTTACGGAGGAATAAATGTGGAGCAGGCGCGATTTAAATCTGAAGCCACTTCATTTTTTAATGGATTTTCAAGTCAGATAGAAGTTTAAAATCTAATTTAAGGTCTAACATTTAAAATGAAACAAGACTCATTCTATACCAAAGCCTGTAGCATTAAATTAAGTCGACAGGTTGTAATAAAGCACAGCTTGAGTTTGCATTACGGGCCTCTCAGCTGCGCTCAGATCAGGACCCACTCCGCAGGTCCAATGAAATAATAAATTCAGTCAAAATCCCCATTTTTCAATTATAATTCCCATATTTATCATCATATACCAAGAAATATTAAACTGCTGAGAAAGTGAGCTCAGCTTAACTATCTTCAGTGCATCAAATCGTCCTTTTATTATTAAACGTTTGGATCATCAATCTCCCTGTGAAGGTTATTTGTTCCACAATAAAAACAGCAGTGGAGAGGAAGCAGAGAGCAAATGGAGACAATTTAATTCGAAGGGTATGAGTCTATTACGAAACCTGGGAGATGAAGACTTCCCAGGAGATTTTATCCTAATTGAAAAACCAACACACCAAATCTGGCCTTTCTGTGGAACATGTCAACCTTCAGCACCTCTCCTTAAAGGTTTCATTGGAGGCTACTCTCCTGTTTACACCCGTCTGACCCCACCAAGAGGCAGGGTCGTGTTGCCATCTGCTAACACAGCCATGAAGCGCTGAGGCCCGGGAGTCTCACTGTGAGGAGCAGCGAAGGAAACAATGTTTTTACAGACAGAAACAACATCGTCCTTTCCCCTCACATTCAGCCTGTCCATCCCTCATCCTCCTTCTCTCACTCTGATTGCTCTCTTTGAAACATTTGGAGCCAAACTAAAAATACAAAAAAAATAAAAAATAAAAAATGATGACAGAATATGCAGAAACTGCAGGTTTTAAAGTAACACCTGAAAGCAATAAAGCCTTAGACCTTTAGTCATCCTGCTTCCCTTCTGGAGAACAAACTGCTCAGTGGAAACCTCACTAAATAGAAACGTATTCACAAAAACTAAATCACGGTGAACTGAATGTTTATTAAAATAGGGAATCAGTGACGCAGTTCAGCTGGAAGGACAGTCAACATTATGGCTGCTTGGAAAACTCTCAGGCGTTTCTGTTTGTGAGAGCAGCTTAAATGAGTCAATCATGCAAATTTATTCAGAACGCCAGAAAAAAGGGCAGAGCGCCTCTTCTTAAGCAGCTACAGCATGTGGCACATGCAGTGCAAGTGGCTCCATCTAGTGTTAGGAAGAATGAATTAGTGCAGCGAACCAGCAGACAGAAACCAGTGGCTTTATTAGTGCTACTGGTGACACCAGAACAGTGTGTGAGTTTAAAAACCTAAAACTATACTCACTAAAAGTCACACAACCAAATTCTGATTTTTATTTTCTGTGGGATTGTTTTGATTTTGTTAAAAATATTTTCGATATAAACCTGAAGTGAGGAATATATTTTAGATCATTTTTTGACACCATATTTCTGATTCTAATCAAAATTCTGAATGTAAATAAAGACTCAACATTTTAAGGGAAAAGATCCAATAAACAGTTGAAGGCACTAATCAAATCCACTTCAGCAAACTCCAAACTCCCAGATTATTTAAAGTCCAACATGTAGAAAAATGGGAATCAGAATTTTAACATGAGACTTACTGATGAAGAAGCCTGTTACAATAAGCAATAAATCAATTAACTGCATGGCGAATTAATATGAACTCAATAATTCCATCTGGACATCAATCATTAAAGGGATTCCCCCATTTATTATTGTTAATAAGGCAACATTTTACTGCAAACATTTGACACCTAATGCAAAGTAGTTAGTTTGCTTTTTTTTTTGTCTTTTGTTACAACAGTCCTACTTCAGTGCCTGTTTTCTCTGTCTAAACTGAATGATCAATGTTACATCAGCCCAGTTTTATCAGACCGATATGTTAAAAATGATTCTGTTAATGCTGATATATACTGTGTGTCACTAGCAATACATGATGAGGATTGCGATGCACATAGATGCTGCAGCAAAAAAAACAGCCACAACTTTCAGCAACTAGTTGCAACTAGTTACTTACAGCAACTAGTTGCTATGAGTTGTGGATCATTGCAGAAAATGAGTGGCTGCTTTGCCAACCACAGCCAATAACACCAAGGAGTTTCAGCTTCCTTATGATGTTTTAGATATACTCTGCTAAAAAAAACTGCATCAATCAGAAAGTTTTCAGCAAATGAGTTATAACCCAAAAAAAAAAAAATCTATGAAAACTGAAATGCAAATTGGTGGAGTTCCTTTATACCTTATAAGATGCATGCTAGGAGAACATTCTGTGCAGACGGACTTTAATTTAACTGGGGTGGATTATGATACGTCCTACCAGTCTCTTCCTATTACAAACTCGTTTCCATTATAGGAAAATGATTGGATCAGTTGTCGCATGTTGAGTGAAACGAGTGTCTCTAAATTATAGACATATTCAGAATGTCACTGATCCACTGTTTTCTGGTGATTTTAAATACCACCTAAATGTCAGCCTTTAGCCAATCAGGGTGGAATCGATATTTAATCAGCATCATCGCATCCTGGTTTCACCCACATGTGAAATCATATCTCATGGTTTCACATAAGCTGCAGTAGCTGCAGCTGCACCGGAGGAGGCTGCTAAACGGCTGGTTCTGATGCATTGTTCATACAACAACCGTAATAAATACACATACTAATTTTTTATCAAAGGTCCACCAATCAAGGTTTGGGTTCATTTTTTAATTTTCAGTTTAAGTGAAGCTCAGAATGGACGCAGACTATCTGTGGGTTTGGTTGTATTTTTTATTTAAGGAGAGAAAGGGAGCAGAGTAAAATTATTCGAAATGAATGTAAAACTTGGCCATTAGCTCTTATCCTTGTTGGACTATAAGAAGGAAAAATGGTGAGCAGAATATAAAAAAGCAAAGTCAATAAGCATGACAAAAATTCTCCCCCGAGGCAAAGACTTGAATCTCTCGCAGAAGGATTTATCGGAGCAACTTTGGACTATTAATTTCCTCCTCTCCCCTCAGAAAAGGTCTGTTCAGAGTAACTAGTCTCTGAGGAGTTCCTCCTTTATTGCTCTGAGTTAATGGTGTCACCAGCACAGGAGTGAAACACCCACAGGGTTTTATTGGGAAGAAGATCAACAGTCGGCCAGAAAGACGCCTCTGATGTGGATGAAGACGTCTTCAGAGGTGAGCAGTGGAACTTTTCCACTGAATGGTTCATTTGTACTATTGAGACATGTTCAACGAAGAGAAATTAATTTGCTTCCTCCTTAGAAAAAGCAAACAAATCCCTCCAGTTTAAGAAAGTTGAACCCGAACCCAAAACATATTCAGCAAAGTTCTGGAACCAAAATCAGGGTTGGTGTCATAGGTCACTGCTATGCTTCCCAACCCGGCAGCATCCCTGAAGATGCTGAGCTGGACTTTCTCCTCTGAGCAGAGGAACCCTGAGGGGCTTCATTACTGCGCAGCGCTGACAAGCTGCTTCGTCCTGATCAGCACGGCCCACACTTAAAAACCAGAGGACCAGCCGAACCTCGCTGTTTTACATTAAACCGTCCAAAACCAGAGCACTTCCTGACTCCACCCAGAGAAACTTTCAGTCACGTTTCTTCTCATCATAGAGGAGAAGCTCATTTCTCATCTCTCACATCTGCAGATATTAAGTTTCTGTGTTTTTTTAAAATTTATCTAAAAGATAAATAACCAAAAATGGAAGATATTTTAAAAAGGCAAGAAAACTGCCTGGATGCTTCTGGACTACATTGAAAGGTTTATAAGTGGAGCTGTCACTAATAATTATGTTAGTATAAATTATTCTGACGATTGATAAAAATAAATAAATAATGAAAAAGTTTAACATTCTACAGATTTTTCATTTAACAACTTAAACCTTTTTATACAAAATTAGAAATACAAAAAAATACAAATAAACTGGAAACCACTGTATGTGTGAGTGAGCGAGCGAGCGTGTGTGTGTGCGTGTGTGTGCGTGCGTGCGTGAGTGTGTGTGTGCGTGCGTGTGTGTGCAGTGTGTGTGTGCATGCGTGTGCGTGCGTGAGTGTGTGTGTGTGTGTGTGCGTGCGTGTGTGTGTGCAGTGTGTTCCTGCTCAGTTAGGTGGGCAGGAAGTGAGTCCAACTCAACCTGGAACAATGTGGGAACGGTTCCCAAGAGGCCTTTTCCTGGAACATCTATTGTCTTTTCTGCTGCAACACCAACAATCAAACTTGGTTTTAACAATCCCTCAAAGGACATTATGGCACGTTAAATACTTTTTTGCTTAAATAAATAACTTTTCCCCTTCATTTCCTACTTTAAAAATAATCATGCACACATCTGTTCTTTTGCTTCAATCTGTTTTCAGCTGAGATTTACTTTGCCAACAATATCCCAGTGTTGTCTTTGGGTTGACACGGTGAAGCTAGAACCAACAGCAACGCAGAGAGATGCTTACCGGCGCAGATGTGGTCAGCAACCAGCGGGATCGGGCCCGGCGGCGAGGCTTTGACAGTCTGTCAAGCAGAGGAAGAAAAACAGGGAATGAAAGCGACTCTTGATCTTAAATCAACTTTTATTGTAAGTGAAAAAGTGCAGTGAAAGCTGATGGCTGCCGCTGCTAAAAGGCTGGCTGCTGAACAATGCTTAGACTAATGAAAACAAAGTCCCAGCTTGTAAAACATTAGAGCAACATCACGATGAAACAGAAGCACTGCTGGGAGATAAACCGGAGAGATTTGGTGAAATCTCCACACATTAAAATATCTTCAAAGCTGGTGGCTCACTGTGACAGTCCCAAAAATCCCTCATGGAGTCAAAACGACTAAACGCAGCGCGCTTTCCTACAAGGCAGCAGCACTAGCACTGCAACACAAAATAAAAGCCTCCCACTGAGGTTATTTCAGACTCTTTGCAAACGGCCACATTATAAGATCAAATACAGCTCTGTGAAACAATATTTACTGATAAGCTGTTTTAGATTTGTACTGATGTCTGTATGTTGAATCATTGATGAGTTGCAGCCATTTGAAGATTGTATGTCTGAAGGATCGACCTGATATCAATATCTGTATTGGTACCAATATCAAAAGAAATTCTTGACTGGGTCCCGGATCTATAGGAGAAAATCTATTCAGACTAATTCTGTGCTTTGTCATGCTTTATTATTTATTTTACATTACAGTTTGAATTTTTAATTGCACTCTTCAGTCTATTTTTTTAGTTGTTTGAACAAAGTAGTCAATTTATTGTTTTCTTTATTATTTATTTTTACATTGATTGTTACGTGTTCCAACTATTGGCACAGTGTTATCAAACCAAGTTCTAGTTTAGTCCCCGTATATCTGTGTTTAAAAACAGATCAGTTCAACATGAACTTCACAGAAAGCCGTTCAAAAACCGCAGGAGGTGTTTGACCATCAACGGGTCTCAACCGGCTCTTCTTTATTTACACACTACTTTACAACAAAGGTTTATGAATTCACTTGTATTTTATTTCAGTTCTGTCGGGTTCCAGGAGTTCATATGTCGGAATCGGAAGAGGTGGAATGGTGCGTCCGTAGTCTGGTGTTATCTTAATCGGACATCGACACACATTAAAATATGATTTTCTAGACAAAATCATGTCTAGAAAAATTATTTGTGTCGTTTACTAGACAAGACTTCATTCTGCAGGTTGGTTTTTATTATTTTCCACTCTATACCTTCAATACTCCAGAAAAATAGAAAAGAAAAATCCAATAAAAACAAAACTGTCCAATTTTTTTGAGTTACAAACTTAATAGCTACATACTTTAAATATGGCTGCATATAAAGATGGTTTTTTGGTAATCGATTTTTCTATTGATTAACTGGATGAATACTCAGTCGGTTAAAACAAAAACTGAACCTTGGCGAGCCTTTTAGCAGTTTCTGACTCAAAGCAGCTCAGAGACAGGAACCTGCCAGTCGCTCCATCCAAAACCAGAGCTGGCAGCCTCTCAATCTGCAGAGCTTTTCAACAACTTGCAGCCATTTAGTCTCACCAATTAAACTTCTAGTTAGGCAAAAATACCTCCAGAAAGAAAAAGCGAATCCAAGTTAACGTTTTTACCAGTTTGCTGTTACTCTAAAAAATGGATGAGGAAACCTAGAAAAAGAAGCTTCTCCTCCCCATGTGCCCATAAACTGCAGGGTGAAGATTTTCAACTGGCCCACAGTGCAATATAAAATGCCTGTTTAATTAATTTGTTTTCTTAGTTGTTTTTGTTTGTTTTGGGATAAAAACATAAATGGAACAATAGCTTTAAAATGTTAGCAGACATTGGAGGAACATAATTAAATCAAATAATTATGTTCATGCAATCAGAAATGATGCTTCAACTCATTTCTTTCACCTTCCTAACTTACCATTTTTATGATTTTCAACCTGGATTTTCTTATGCATCATTCGAGAAATATTTAGTAATGCATTAAATTTTATTGAACTGGATGGAATAAACATTGTAAAGCAAAATGTCAGCAGAAGGAAAATGGAAGAGAGGAGCAAATATTAGCTGGAGGTTTGGCATTTAAATGCTCCATTTTCCAATAGTGTTGCCAGAAAATCCACAGCAAATCATTAGTTTTATTTTTATTTTGCAACTTCAAACCTGTGACCTTGTGGGTTTCCATAATGAGGCCAACGGCTGGTATTTCCCTTCTGCGTGTTCAGCCTTCATGTAAGATGAAAATGTTTTCTTCATCTCACAGGAGGAGGCTGACTTAAAGCTCCATCGGCTCTTTTTGTTTTGGAAGTTCGACCTGTGAGAAAAAATCCCTCTAATCTGCAGTCTGTGAGATGGTTTATGAAAGGATGAAAACTCCTTTAACATCTAAATGATTTCCACTAACAGAACATAACAGACAAAATGTGACATTTCTGTGGCTTATTAGCAAAGAGACACTTGTGCTAAAAAGATAGTGAGACTAAGAAGCCAATCAAAAATTAAACTGACTTCAGTCAAATATCTGAAGCAACCACTTCAGATTAATGACAAAATAAAAGATAAAAATTTGTCCCTGGGGCCAAACACGGCAAATCTTCATTACACAATGTTATGAAATTGCAGAGCAACAACTACCAGACGACAGATTGATGGCTGCTGAGGATTATTATGATTTCAACACTCGGCCTCATTCAGCCACAGTTCCCTGCCAGGAATGCCAACTGCTGCATGTGAAGCACAAACAGCTCAGTAAAAGTCTCATAATAAACAGTTAGTGTAGGCAGGTCGGTGGAGAGATCCCCAGAGGTTTGACAAAGCCAAGAGCGTGAGAATCTCTCTCTCTCTGTATTCTTAGATCTGCCTTTTCTGGATCCCAGGGCATGGATAGCTCTTTTTACTGGCCAGTCATAATCTGCAACATTTAACTCTGGCAAACTAAGAATAACTATTAATAATTATTACAAACTTCTGGACAACATTCCTGCTTTGAAATAAAGTAATTCAGCACCATTTTACATTTTGTCATGTTCCAAACAATAAGCCTCAATGAATTTTATAGAGGAACGCAGAGTAGTGAATGTGATGCTCTATGGCAAAACCAGGAAATAAAATAAAATAAACAGACAAATTTACGTTTGGATCGTCTCTCTGCATTTTATCTTTCTTGTTGTTGTTGAAGCTTTTTTAATACAAGACATGAATAGATTGGAATTTGGTGAGAGAGCAAGTGTTTATCTCAAGAAATATTAGCAAAAAAGATAATTAGTAGCCATTAACACTGATATGTGTGGGACTGAGTGAAAGTTATTTTGAGTTCTTAGTCTGCATAAAAATGAAAATTACTAATTGCATTAAATATTATCCTTGTTTTGTTAATGCGTGGCACATTTACCCACTGCAGCTTCATTATGATTCTCTGACTGCAAGGTTTTCCTGTCTTTATGTGAAACGTGGACAGACTGTTGAATGGAACAGAATCTTCCTTCTCATCCACCAGGGGGCAGTCTCAAAGTTCATAAGCTTTCTATTTGCATTTCAATCAGGTCTTTAATATAAACAGAAGAATCTCAATAAATGACAATATCTTCAAAAATGTATTCATTTCATCCCTCTGATTCAAAACCTCATCATTCCCCACAGAGATTTATCCAGAATAATTTATCTACATTTCTCTTCATGCTGATTCTGGTTTTCTGCTTATCAACCAAAAACTCTGTTTCTCAGGCAAACATGATACAACATAGGACTAAAAATAAACAAAAAGTTATTCTATGTACTGAACAGTTTCTGCTCTCAGTAGTTGGTCTGGGCTCCTTGTGCATGAATTCCTGCATCAGTGCAGCGTGGCGTTGGGGAGATCGACCCGTGGCGCTCAGGAAGCCCAGGTTGCTTTAAGCAGAACTTCAGCTCATCTGCGCAGTCGGTTCTGGACCTAAGCAAATCCTTCATGAACTTTTATTACTGCTGAGAAAACTCTTGGAAAAAAATTCTGAGAAGACTGCAAATGACTAAAACACAATTACAATTTTTAAGACCAAAATTAAAATGTTCTTTTGAAGTTAAGAGTACTTCCTTTTGCAAGGAAGCTGTTACTTGCAAAAGAAGTAAATGGGAAGCAGATTATAAAACATCTAGAATTAATTTTGAAGAAACAAATGAACTGCTGTCCAAACACCAGAGACCCAAATACGTCTGAGATACATCGTATTTACAGTACGAGGTCTCAGCTACAACGTCTGCTTTGGAGGTAAACACAAAACGAATGATCAGAGAAAACCTGAGGCAGCAGCAGATCTGAGGTCAACAGAGGAACTATTGTGTGGAACCTGAACATGACTCTGCTTGGAGGTCAGACGTTCAACAAACTTATTTATGATGGGAGTTCAGATAAATTATTAGAGCCTGGGGTACTTTACGCTATAACCGATATTATGGGATGAAAACTTGCAAGAATCTCTGTGGAAAAACTTCTTCAGTTGTTGCCAAGACTCACTGTGGAATTCAACATTTATTGCACGGATTTTCTCTTTTAAGAGAATGACCACAGCGAGTTCGGTCAGAACTACGACAGAAACTGGATCTGTTGAAACAAAACCAGACCAACTTGACTCAATAAAACGGCTCTGGATCTGTGAAACTTGTGACAACTGAAATACTTGCTTTATTCATAGTCATAAAATCTGCTTGAAACTTGACACACAATATATAATCACATATAGAAGAACCAGTTTTGCTTCACAAGACAATGCTCATACTTTGAAACAATACTCAATATGCTCAATATCATAACCAACCTCCTGGTGAAAGCAGAACCCCACCCCCAGACCAAATAGAAAAAATTAAACCACAGTTGGTGGAGCCAAGGCACATGTGGGTGTGTGGCCAAGTGGGGGTCAGTGGAGGGAGGTAATCAGGGGCTCTGGGCACTGCTGCCAACCTAACCACTTTGTTGTCATGTTTAGCCACTTTCCAGACCTTTTAGCAATTTATTTCACTCCAACAAGTAGCCAGCAACACATCTAGTGATTTTTTTTCTAAAAAACTGACTCCATAAATGTACACTTGGAAGCACAGCAGAGTGACTTGGTGCCTCAATTGTTGGCAACGGAGGCAGCCAGATACTTTATATTGCATCTGACTCTTCCACAACCACAACCTATACACACCCGTCTTGGAGCTGGATGGTGTGAGTGGTACGCTGGTGGACCGTTAATAAGAAATGCATAAAATGATCTGTTGGTGCAGATGCAATGGTGCAAACTGGCAGCAAAAAGTGAACCAAGCTGAAAACACATGAATGATGCAAACTCCAAAACACAAAAAGACAAAAGCAACAGAAAAACGCTGCAAACAAAAATACTGGAACAGGTACTATAAAACAGTAAACTCGCTCAACAAAACATAAGTCCTCCAGGCCAGTAGGGGGAGTCTGGAGTAAGTTATCTTACCTACCTTCAACGTTTCATACTTCTTGTTTTTTCTATTTGAAGCTTTTTCTCTTTTGTTTCTACTTCCTGTGATTACTGCAGTTTTTGCTGCGTTTGCTTTTGTTTGTGAGTTTAGTCTTTGTGTGTTTTGCTGTTTGCACCTTATGATACAACTGGGCCTTGAACTTAGCCATCAGATGTTGCGGGTCAGCATGCCCAGGATGATCTGCCTGCTGTTGAGTGGGTTTGAGGTCAGGACTGCATCTGCAGGCCTTTCATCCACTCCACGCCCTCCAGATGCGGATTTTTTATTTTTAGAGCTGCAACCAGTTCCTCCTGAAACTTAAAACGAAACATTCAGAAGAACATCTGGTTCTGGCCGTTAGATCTGCTTTGAGGTGAAGATTGTTACCCAACAAACAGAATTAAGGATTTTGGTGCTTGTTCTTCACATGAGAATCAATAAGCAATGATCTAAATAAATAGCTTATAGAGTTACAGCACTACATTTTGTTCATTTGTTCCCATGTTTACTACTTTACTGCCTTTTTCTGCACTGCATCTAATAACTCAGGATTTATTTCTCTGAATACATTGTATCTCTGTGTTTGTTAGTGAACACAGAAAATAAAAGTTATGATGGAGAGTTTATCAGTGCCTTGTGAAAAATGTTTTATTTTTCAAGTGTTTTTCATTTCCTGAGTTCAGATTTTGGATAGTATTTAATATCCCAAATGTCTTTGGCAAAAACAAGCAGATAACTCATGATTTTAATTCTGAGTTTCCCAAAAGTCATTTTTATTCTCTCTGTGCAGCAGGCTGATTGCTTTTTTCTGGCTTGAGCATTGAGAGTGGGATTGGTTGAGCTATATCTGGCTTTGTGTACCCGCTCCTACATGCTTGACTGAAGAATCTCATTTTGCAACAACAATGTGGACGAAAAACGCCGGTTCTTCAAAAAAGCTCTACTGGTTCATCGCACTTGATCGAAAACCATCTTTTCCTCTTAGGAAGATTCTTTTGAATGAAGGCCAACAGAAAGAAAGTGAGAGTCGCCATCTGCATTGTTAACTGAGGAGTCATTTTAAAGTAGCTGAATACATAAGCATACCAACAAATGTGGTGCTCTGAATGTTTCTCACAGATGCCTCAAACAGAAAATCATTTCCATACACGTTTTGGCTTAGAAATTCACAGAATCCACCTTCCTTTTTCTTTTCCTGGCCAGAAAATGAACTTTGCACTATAGTGACCTGTCTGGGATGCAGATGGCTTTTAATTTGAACAACTTAAAGAAGGAACAGAATGAATTTTTTAGGTGATATCGGACTTGAGACAAGTATCTAAAAAGACAGATTCAATGTTTGTGCATCGAAAAGATGCAGAATATAATTCATCTGTCCAAATCTGTCAGATGTCATTTCAACCTCTTGCACATAAAGCCGAGCAAATCAATACTAACAAATTATCCTTTTCACTGAATTGTTCATGAACCACCTCTAAAATATTCAGTTTCTTTCTCCAGTAAATCATTCAAAAATCTATCAAATTTTATTTGTATAGTACATTTCAGCAGCAAGGCATTTCAAAGTGCTTTTCATCATAACAAACACAAAAACACAAACGTGTAAAAAAAAAAAAAAAAAAGTTAAACACATTTACTTTACAAGCATTAAGAACCTCCTTTAGTTTGAAGGTTATGAAGAATACTTTCTAAGTTATTTTAGATGTTCTTGTTTCAGACTTTCCACTTTGATTTAAAGTAAAAAACAAACAGCATAAGGTTTTAGAATCTATTTTCTTTAATCTCTGCAGAGTACATTGATGAATAGCTACTAAAAGAGGCTAATCTACCCCGTGATGTAAAAACAGTGGCAACACAAGCTGGCCAACGGTAACAAGTTTCAGAAATCTAAGCAACTAATCATGAATCACTTACTGCCAGAAACCAACTGAAAGTACAATTTATAGAACAATAAAAATGAAGAGGAAGGTCCAAAAACAGTCTGCCTCATCCAACAAGTCTCTCAATCAGAGTGGATCAGGTTTAAAGAGATTAATTATCATGGTGGGGTCTCAATTTATTGAGAGACTCACTGACTTGTTTTTGATTAGACGACTTGCATGAGAGATGGCTCCGTCTTTTCCAATGAGGCTCCTTGATGCACAGCTAATCACAGCGGCTACTTCAAAGATCGCACCAAATTAAAGCTTCAGGACCTTTTTAATTCAACCCAACACCAAAGACACACAGTTCAGCTCTGAGGAGAGAAGTTGAACCAAAACAGTGGAGAAGATGTGATTCATTTCTCAATTTCTGCTTAAAGGTTATTTTCATGAGACTCATTTGGACATAAATATAACAACTGGATTTAAACAAATTCATGATACAGTTGTAACGTTTGCATTTTGATGAGAAACAGGCATGTAGAGCCATATAAAAACACCACGATGTTTCATATCCAAGTCAGGTCTTTCACTTTCATCTATGTTGGAAACTCTTATTTTGAAAGAAAGCAAGTACTACCTAGAATGCTTTGCCATGTTAACAGACCCAATGATAAACAACTATCAGCCTGTCCAACAACACTCACTGGCAAAATCAGTCCAGACGCCTCCATTATCAGGATGAATGATATTTGAAATCTTGCAGGTTTTATTTTTATATTCAGGAGGAAGATATCAAAAGAAAAGATCTACGTTCAAGGACATAAGAAGCATTTCCAAACTTATTCTCCAGATGTTAGCCAGGATGACTCTCAAACATCTCCTTTAGCACGCTAGCAGGACAAACAGACGCATGTTCAGCATTAACCAGGACAAAAATATTGCTTATTCTGGGAAACCGAACATTGTGTTCGTTCATACGAGGATGAACATACATTCATCCTGCAGCAGGGCAGGAGGAGCTGTGTGTGTTTGCAGACTGACTGTGTGTGGCAGCTGCTTCAGCTGCAGCCTCCAATTTAACTCAGCAGTTTTCCTATAAACATTGTGGTATTCAAAGCTTAATTACACACAAACAAATATAACAACTTTACTGAAAACCACCGTGAAAGGTATAAAATAGTTCTGTCCTAATAGTTAAATCCTGCAGACTGACTGAAAGTAAAGGAGATGCTGCAGCCATCTGTAAGTTCGGAGATAATTTAAGATTCTCAGTTTTGAGTCACCTCAGTTTTTATCAGCCTCTAAATTTAGTCTTCAAGGCTTTCTGCCATTAAAGCATTTGCTTCAGAAAGCTTACAACAGATCTGCAAATGAAACTCAAAGCATATTTGATGTTATTTCTGTTTATTTTGTTAAGGAAGCACAACATGAGATTTAGTTTTGTTTCTTCTACATCTAAAGGCGGGGGTCCCTCTCCGTCTTTAACACGCTTTGACTAAACTTTGTCAGATCTTTTAGTTTTTCACCGCACCTACATGATAAAGACACTGAAAGCTTAGATGTTACAAACACTCAACAAGTTGCATGATCAAAGTCCTGCTTCCAGGCACTGGAGCCATTTTCACATATAATTATGAAATTGGTCTGCAGCAGCACGAAATCAATGCTGAAATAAATGAGAAAGAAGATTTTCTACTGGCTTTAAGGCTTTAATAATGGATATTCAGTGAAAATGCACATATGGTTTCAGTTGTGAATGCTCAGGTCAGCATGTGATGAACAGGTTCATGTTATCAGTTTTCAAACTAAATTTACTAAAATGTGGACTGACATGTTTCTTCACTGTCTTTAGCTAATAACCGTCTTCATGTTGCATTTGGCTCTCAGCTTTATCCATCTGTTTGTTTCTCCTCCACTCTCTGTCTTTACATGCAGAGAAAAAAATCCTATTTTAATATTTCTGCAGTCAAACAACAAAGCTGGTTTGGATTTGTCTTCAAAAGCCCCAAAATAAAAGTATCTGTTCAGTTGCCAAAGTGACTCATCATCCCTGTAGAGCTTTTACAGCAAATTGTTTTAATCCTCTTCTCTGCTCAAAGGATTTTCTTCTGAGAAATTCTTTGTTTAAAGTTAAAGACAATAATTGTTCTGTGATTTTACCAGCCTGCTTTCTGATGTCAATACTCTAATCCTGCTTGATTCCAGCCATGTTTTCCACACTATGGAAATCATTGGGCCATGTTTTAGTATGAACATTGGTTATTGATCAGATCTGGCAGCAGAACGTCTCTTGCAGGCTCTTTCTGGGTGCTCTGCACACCCAGATGAGGAGACAGCGCGGCTGCTGCACAGCAAGCCCATGCATGCAGATGTACATGAAGGCTTAATCAGAGGAATTAGTCGTTTGCTTCTGCAACATCTCACTTGTTACAGAAGCAACAAGTCAGTGGACTTGCTCCAAGAAAAGCTCATTTCAGGGTAGAGAAGCTTTTTCTCTGCAAAACTCCAAGGAAAAACAAGAATCAGTTCAAATATTTCAGAGTCTTAAATATTTGACGAGTAAGAAAATAAGTTTTACTTTTTAATGAGGAAATTTGGACAAAATTAAATCCCCAAATCCCAGACAATTACTGTCTTTGGCAAAAGGCAAAATGTGACATGGAAATATACATTTACTTACTTATAAGAAAAACACAATTAAACTACTTTTCATAAATCAAACTGATTTTAATTAGATCTGCATTCTGCACAGGCTTTAACTTCAAATCACTTTCTCTCAGACTGAGCTCCACTGGCAGCTCTTACAGTTTAATGGCACTAAGAGGAAATGTTCAATATGGAATCACAATCCTCACTGAATGTAATATCACAAGTTTATTTGTAATATTTAGTGATTCATTGCAACCCAACTTTACTTATAAATCACTGTTTTATAGTGAAAATAAGTTCAAAATAAAACAAATCCAACAGTATTCCATAAAATGCTATATTAAAACAATACTTTAAAACGAACTGAGAGCAATTAATGCAGAAGTGAGTTAACACCAGCACCTGACAGCAAACAGCCAGAGATGAAGCCAGTCGAATTTTCAAGGGAAGTTCAGTCCAGTTTGGAAGATTATAATCAATTATGTAACATAGTTGGGTCTTTAAAAATATTTTGTCACTTGGGTTAAATTTCACTGTCTTTAATGCTCACAATTAGTAAAGATCTGAACATTCATGGAAGAAAGTTTAATCAAGCAAGGTTTAATCATGATTAACATCTTTATCAATTTTTACCAGTGGTATTGTAGTGTTATGTTTCCCTACTTCTTTACATCCACAGTTGGATCTGTTTGCAAAATAAATAGGAAGCAAACCAGTGGTTCTGCGAAACCAGACAGTGAAACCAATGAAAGTGAAATAAATAGATCACAAATCGCTATGATTTGGTCTATTTCTATTTAGAGCAGTTGGCCACGCCCACTTTTAAAAGCATTTGATTTAACACCAGGGACAATTTTATGCAACGTTTGGTCAGATAATAGATAAGTTTTGACCCCCAATTTGCATTTTTATGGAAGAAAGAAAGATATGAGAAATCCTCCAATTACAGGAATCCTTCACAGGCTTACTATAACTTTAACACATACCTGAGATTACCATGATTTTGTAGAAATATTCAATTCCCTTTAATGAAAAAATACATATTTTTGAAATCCTCTGGTTCAAGCAACACACCAGCCAATCACTTCAGATGAAGGCTCTCAACAGGAACCATAAGACCGAGCCGCCATGAAGCTGTTGGTTCAGAGCAGAGCAAAGAAAACAGACAGGAAAACAGAAGCTAAATGTGAATAATGACAGTTTTATTGTTAGTAAGGCTGAATCAGGAGCTCTTTATGTTTACGTCGGAGCTCCTCCACAGTAATGTGAAAATGCTTAACATGCTTCAAGCTGTAACTATCAGCTGAAGTCCAACCTGAAGTATTCAACATGAGCAGACCACAACTCACAAATAAACCCGACTGTAAACTACTGGTAACCATTCACATTGCAAGATGGCCATATAGGCCAGCATGTGCTGCTAGCAGTGGGCATGCAGCTGACAGGAAGGTCCACAGGAATGCAAAGCAAACTGAGTACAGGCCTGAAATACGGGCTGTGGCAGAAGCTTTAATGACAACATGAACAGTCAGAGTGAGTCAGCGGCCATGCTGTTCAGCAACCAGCGACGCTCTGCCTGTCCTGCTGCTGATTATACTGGAGGGACGGGATTACAGTGGTAGAGAAAAGGGAGAGATAACTAAATGTTGATGTAGCAACACAGATGATCCATTGTGAAGACCGGCAGAGTGCGATCTAACCAGCACAGACAGAACCGCCCCCCACCGGCCAGCAGAATGGGAACCTTCATGAAAGGACAAAACAGAGAGCAGAGCTGTGAGGCGACAGTGTGGGCCGAGGAAAGCTGAGGAAGTCAACACAGTTGGAGGGTTTACATTGTTGCTTTTGTTTACGGCCGCAGAGAATCAGGCAGCAGGTCCTGGAGGAAAACCGCTTCAGAGGTTCTGGTTTCGGTCTGAAAACAGACAAAGTTGGACGTTTGTGGAATCCCATGATGCACTTGTGTCATTAAAGCGACGCTCCATGAGGTGATGATGCTGAAAAACCCTCAGTCTTTTCATTACTGTAGCAATGGGTGCACTGATTGCAGTTTTCTGATCTTCAAATAACCTGAGCTGCCAATTCACTTTAAGGCCGATGCCAATTTTTTCTGTCTGAAAAGTGACTGAGTTGGTAAGACTGGGGTGACGACGGTTTCCTGAGCAGCATCTTACTCAGCTGTTGCATCTGCACTGACTCAGAATCTATACTTTTCATTCTCCACATTCCTGTAAACCTTCAGTGCGATCACAACTTTCATGTCAAACCCTCTGAAAATTTACATTAGAAGAAAAGTATTTAACTTTCACCAACCTGATTAAACTATTCCTCCTGCTGAAAAGCATAAGGTCTGTAAACATGACGGAGTATTTCAGTGAACACTGTTCACCAGATTTTAGTCTCAATGCTCCCCAGCATGACAGCCTCATGACACAAACCAAAAATAGAGCATCAAAACAATAATGTAGCTCTGACCAGCTGGGTTTTAGATTTCTATGGCTTTTTGCCCAGGGCGGCAGGCTGGGAGAGGCGCCTAGCAGTAGCAAATATAAGTCATCTTTCAGTTATCCCCAACTTCTCGAGTTTTCTGCAGATTATTTGCAGGTCCAGTCAGTAACAATATACTCTGTTATGAACTACCCAACAAAAGCTAAATATTAATAATAAATTTATATTTTAGCATGACCTTTCTGGGTTCTCCAAGTTGGTTTGATCCAAAAATCAGAGCACAGAAGTCACTTCATTTGCAGCTGATCTGCTCAGTCAGATGGTTTTTATGGCAACTTCAGCTCCATAAAGTACAGCGTTTATTCTTGGTGTCACACTGAATTTCAGTAAAGTCTGTCAAACAAGCACATAGACGCAGATAATGTATGTCGCTTACATACACTGCATCACCACCAACCACTTTTCTTGATAAAGTTTTGTTTAAAGAAGGAAGTAGGCATTGCGGGTGATCTGCCGAGGAATGCAATAGTTGCAAGGATGACGCCAACATATCTAGTGCTAATGCTAGCTTATCCAGACTAATGTCAGCAAAAGAAGAAGGCAGTTCACAGTCAGTAACCACCAAGGCCTGCTAGTCACTAGCCTTTCCAAAGCTAATGCAAGAGAGTCATTCTCATTTCTCAAGGCCAACTGCTCAGTTACTGGTGCTGACTTATCTGATCATATAAATCAGTAGCTAGCTTCGGAAGTAGCCAATGTTGGGTGCGCAATAGACTTAATTGTGGCTCTAAGACCACACCATACCTTACAGCCATGGAAAGTGAATGAAACATACAAAACCTGGGCACATAGAAACATCTTCTCAGAACCAAATGGAATGTTTTAAACTAAATCTAGCTGCAATATATAATGAATCAGCATATAACCAAATGAAATCTGGATTTCTGGTCAAACATCTCTGTGTCAGGCCATTATGTTCCATACTTCAGCTTCTCTATTTGACTGTATAATCAGACGGCTTTGAGCGGCTGTTTAATTGTGAGGGGGTCTCAGAGGGAGAGGCTCGCCCTGGGCCCCATTCATGCAAGAACCGCCACTGGCGATGACAACACTTCAGACAAACATTAAAACTATAAAACTCTCATTACGACAGTTTGCGGTTCTTACACAGATGCCAGTCATCGCTGTCTTATTTTATGACATTCAAATAAAGTTGATAGAAAGTGTTGAAACTCTCCAAACAAACCTGAAGAGTTTCAACTGGATCTTCATGTCAACACGACGCGCTGAAGGTTCAAATCAGCAGCCAATGCAAGCAGCTTTCAGATCAATAACTTACCTGCTTCACGTCTTTTCTTGCTCTTCGGCGCCGCTGACAGACTGAGGCGGGGAGAGGCGGCCAGCCGAGGCGGGGGAAGGAAACCACTTCCAGGGAACTTCAGCCCAGAACCTCCAGCGGTTCGGAAAGCTCAGAGTTTCTTTCCTGCTTCTTGACTTGAACAAAGTGTCCGGGCCGCCCCCTGACGGCTCACCGTGTCCGTTATCCAGAGGTTTCCAGTGGAACAAGAAGGGAAGGAAGTTTGGGGAAGAGAGGAGGATTTAGTGACCCCTACAGGCGAGTCAGGATGTTACAGGCTGGAGAACAAAACACGTCAGATGAGAATAATTACTTTGATTATCATATGTATTTAGATAAATTAAAAAAACTGCATACAAATCATTTAGTGAACAAACACAACAAGGTTTGATTATTAATTTTAGCATTTTGTCTTCAGACTCAGGTTTAAGATGAAATATAAGGGAAGAATCTGAGTTTTGATTTCTATTATGCTGTATGTAAAAAACTGAAGCTATGAAAAGTTTCTGAGTTCATATCATATATGTCTATCATATTGATCTATCAAATATATTCATATCACAGGTAATATTCATATTACAGGTGTTTAAAGAAGCTGTCAGGCTTCTGGTTTACTGCAGGGTGTAAATCAAACAGGTTTTGAACCAGAAATCAAACATAAACAGACATCAGAGTCGACATATTTGATCAGAGTATTTGGGAATTTACTCTGACTTGATTTTAAAATATCAATGATCTAAATCACTTGTTGATTATTTTTCATGCGTTACATCCTGAGTTACCATCATCGACTGTGAAGTTTTCCATAATGAGAAAGAAGCTGATTGTTCACGGTCAAATCAGAAACCTGCATATAAAGTGTCCACTTTGTTTTTAGAGGCAACGTTGAAACTCAGAGAATCATCAGTCAGTTATGTCAGTTGATTTCTGTATGAAATACTGCAACAACTATTTCTTCAACACATAATGTGTCACAACTTGTGCACGATTTAACCTTTCCTCTCAGCACTAATACATAGATCATAATAGAGCAGCACAGGTGGAGCTTGTTGAATGAATGACTTAATGAGCTGCGTGTGGCAGAGAGCCAGGCCCCAACTAATTACAGTACAGTGATAATCAGTGAAGCAATTATCAGTGCAGCTCGCTGTGACCAAGGACAAAGACAGGAAGACGCAGCACAGCGCGCGCTGCAGCAGAGACGCTGCAGCCGAGACGCTGTCTGTGCTGCTCACCTCATCACTGCTGTTGACTTTTCATGCTTCATTTCAGGCAACAGCAAGTCATTTATCATCTGTTACTAAAATTAAAAACAAAAATCATAGTACATGGAACATCAGCTTAAAAAACATCAGTTATGTTCTCATCACTGCTCTGGTTGTGTGCAGAGACAGTTGGGGAAAATGGCTGAACAGCAGGAACAACAGTTGTGAGAGATTATTACCTGTAAGGAGCTCATCACCATGAAGGCAGGTGTTGCTTGCAGTGAAATTTTTCCCTCAATCGCCTTGTTGCAGCAGGAATGCATGAGGTAGAAATCTAGGTGAGAAATAGTCTCGTATCTGATGCCTTTTCTTGTTTTACCCATTTGTGTAAAATTATGTCTTAAATCTGAGAGAAACAGAAAATTAGAGACTAGTAACTAACCACACAATGACGAAAGTTTTTTATTTGCATCAGAACTCAGCATGTGAATCCAGCCTGCTGCTGCTACAGCTGCTGCAGCTGCTGCTGCTGCTGCTACAGCTGCTGCAGCTGCTGCTGCTGCTGCTGCAGCTGCTGCAGCTGCTGTTGCTGCTGCTGCTGCTGCAGCTGCTGCAGCTGCTGTTGCTGCTGCTGCTGCTGCTGCACTCTGTCTGCCAAAAGTCAGTATAAAAGTGAAATTTTATCCCATTACTAATACACACTTTACTGTATCTTATGTGGTAGAAAAACACTGCGTAGCAAAAGAATGAAAATAATTCAAAATCCTTTTACAACATGAGCATCTAGTTTTTATAATTCAGATCAGCATTAGATTCTAAACATTGCTAAACCGTTCAGTCATTTATAAACTAGCAGTATTTTAAAGACCTGTGATGAAAACCATTCAATAAATTAAGATATTATTAAAAATCCATGTATTTTATCAACTTTGTCACTAAATGAGACACATTACATAAATTGTTTACACATAAATGGATGCTTCTATTTCTGATAATTATGATGATTTTTAATGAAAATCTGACATTTAAAATTATATTACATCAGACCAACAAAAAAGTAACAGAAAACAGAAATGTGGGCTCATGAAAAGTATGGTTATTAGCTATATAAATGGTTATTACTTTAAAAAGATACTTTTAATCTGACACATAATGTGACAGAAATTCTGATCAAATGAGAATAATTTTTTGTGTCCCTGTTGCAGCTTGGAGCTGCATGTTGGTGTAGTTCTGAGCCCTGCTGCCTTGCAACAAAAACGATCCTGAGTGAGTCATTCTGCACAGAATTCACTATGCTTCCTGCATAGGAATGCGTGTGAGGTTAACTGGTTTGTGTTCATATTTGCATGTGTGTGCAGGCTTGTGGTGAGTTGTGAGCCACAGGGCTACACCTGATGACCAGCTGCTCGGGGCGGGATGATCAGCTTTATGCATGTTGAATGTTTTTGCTCATCACTCTGACTTATGGACCCTCTCTGAAATCCTCTTACTTAGTAAATAAACGTTATTATTCCAGCATTTGATCTTGTCCAGTCAGGAGAGTTTTGTTGCAGCTGCTTAGTCATTCCACCAATGCACAGGTGGAAGATGTTCCCATCAGACAGGGCAGGTGACCTGAAAACCCAAACTCAAACATGGGTCTGCACAGAAACCACAGTCAGAAATTCCTCTTGCTCCTGATGACAGGATTCTGTTTCTAAGAGAAGCTTTTGCTTTTAGGAGGTTATGTAATTCCAGTGGAGTTGATTCCTCTGATTAATTTCTCTGAAAAGTCAAATCAAGTGATTCAGATTCAAGAATAAAACATTAAAATCCAAATTATCTGCTTTCAGTGAACAACCCCTAACAAAGAGCTGCAGTTCATTTCAGTAATAAGGCACTTTTCACATATTAAACTTCTCGTTCTTGTCTGAAACTAAATCTGATTACCAACATGCTGAAGTAGTTATTCAGCTATTTTATTCATTTCCTGTTCTGAGTAGCCAAAAAGGAACCTTCAGATAAATAAAACAGCAAATAAAACATTCAGCTGTTTTCTGGCAATAAGGTAATATTTTAGTGTCTAAAAAACGAGCTGTTTATTATGTTGAAATCATCGAGCACCGCACTGCACCCAGCAACCCAGCCACATCAGCCTTTTTTTGTTTTTATTTCTAAGAAGTTTAACCTCCAAACAGCAGGTTCTTCTTGCTCTGAAGGAGCTGAAGAACTTTAAGTCATGCACTTGCCAGATTACTGTTATCAGAAATGACATTGTGGGGCTGGCGAAGGATCAAAGCCAGAGTGAAACTTTGTCATGAATTATTAATTCACTCTTGTGCTGCTGTTACTCATCAGCTGTCAAATTAAAGCCCTTCCAACAGCAGGAGTATATTTGAATTGTCGCACATTTCACTCTAGATTTTAACAATAGAGCCGTCAACCTGCTCCGTTAAAAAAAAACACTTCCGCTTCTGTCATCACTTCCTGCTGTCATCCTTCAAAACTTAATCATTGCTCTATTGCAAACAGTGCAGACCAATGGAAAATCACAATTCATGCTGAGTTCTTCATTATGTCCAGAAAGTCCAAGCTGATAAATGCAACAAACGGGGTTTTTGTTTTGAGTCACAGGATGAAGTGATTGAAATTATTTTCATCTTCTCTCCATGGTTCCTGAACAGCAGATGAAGAACCTCTGGCTGGAACAAATGAACTGCAAGCAAATTCAAGTAAAAGTTGAAATGAGTCATTAAAGTGCATTAACTGTTGCTTCATCTCCAGATGAAGTGGAAAGAATTTCAGAAACTCCCAGTAACATCTGCTGGTTGAGCCTCGTTGATTCAGAGTGGAGAGAAATCAGGTTTGTTCATTTTATAAGATCAAGAAATCTTTTCTTTTTCACTTCATCTTTTCAGTATTTGCTCATCAATGCTAATTCATATAAATGTAAGTTATAGTACATTGTTAAATAATATATCAATTTATTCCAGTCAGCCTGCAGCTCTAACCTCCAATTCTGATCAGGAAGATAATAAATCAAAACTTTCCTCTTGTTCTTTTCTTTAACATTTAACTTTACATAATTTGGCTCAAGATATAAAATATTATTATTTTATGTTTTGTTCGGAACAGACTGAATTCCTACTTATTGTTCAACAAGCTACTTTTTAATCACGTTCTAGATAAACCATTTATTATTTGCTAAACAAGAACAAAATATCATCTGAAATCTAATTCTGAAATAAAATACTTTTCCTCACATCTCAGTAAAAATCCCACATATGCATCATGTTTGGAGCCTGTTGCTGTGTAAAAATGGGTTAATAATTCCACCAGTACCAGAGTTCAGCTTGACCTGGTGGGACTTTCACACTGTGGATAACAACATTTTAATTGACTCTGTTGGGTTCTTCCAGTCTTTGGTTCTCAGCTGGTTTTCATCAAGAAAAAGTTTTTCTGGGTTTCTGGGTTTCACTTCCTGGTCCATCACTCTTCCATCCGTTAAACAAACAAAACATCCGTCACATGTTAGAGACAGATAATTGTTCATTTCTCATTTTGGTCTGTCAGGAAGCTAATGAGCTTGATCAACGTTAGCATTTGTTTTTTCTGATAACTTTATGTTTCTAGTTTCTAATCCTGATGTACCACAAACAGCGAATAAACACAAATTCCAGCCTGAGACTTTTGTATGTAAAAAAACAAAAAAAGTTTAAAAAACATGACAATCAAAGTAATTAATTAATAGAAATGAATGCATTAAATATCTGGCTACTTTGTTTAGTCATCTGAAAAGTGAATCCAAGATTTATGGAGTTTTACATTTCTGATCCTGATGTTTTACTGTTTTCTGTCTTAAAATCCTTCCACATATTTCTCTATTTAAACTGAATATTCTGAAGCAACCTGTGAGAACAATAAAAGGCCAGGACATCACCATAATAACGTCTAATTTCCCTTTGGAACCAATCAAATATTTTTTGGGGGCCTAAAACACAAAACATTTTTCCTGTTTTAATGTCAAACAATAAGAGAATTTTTATTGTGATTTTTTTGCCTGTTTTTTCAGGCTTCCATTATGAGAGAAGCGGATATAGGTGAGTAAAAAAATCCCATCTGTTCTCAGGACGGATTTAGATCATTGATGGACGAGCGCAGGGATGTCTGTGATGCATGAACTTGTCACAAAGCTTTGCAGATATCACAGAGAAAAATGGATGATACCTAAAAATAAAAGTAGATCTAATTTCTTTCAGTCTTTTGCCTCTGCAAATGCAAAGCTGTCCTCATGACTCATCCACACTGAGCATGTCCAACAGTCAAAATATTTTCCATCTGAACCTAAAGCCTTATATTAAATTTTGATTGCAGAGCTGCAACATAGGTTTAAAAGTAAAAATCACAACAGAGACGTTTCCATGGCATCCCAAATAAAACCCAAACTGCTTTAGTTACAATGAAATATTTTTATATCCCTGTTCTTCCCATTCAGCAGTTTGTGAACAACAGGGCACCAGATGCTGGCTGCTGACGCTCCCACAGCGGGAAGATACTTTAAAAGCCATTAGAGGAACATCCATCATTCATCCAGGTGGGAGTGAAACCTGAACTCAGTGACAGTCAAGGACAGTCCTGGCTGTGGAGCAAACAATGCTGCACACCTCAGATGATCAGTAGCTTAAAGTTTCCTGATGCAGCCATTTACACAGCTTAATACAGGAAGGACCGGCGCAGAGGCCAAAGGTCCCTGTGGCAAACCTGAGGGATTCTCCAAGCTAAGTGAAAAGATTTACTGCTGCTGCTGCTGCAGCTCCTGCTGCTGCTGCGCTCCTGCTGCTGCTGCAGCTCCTGCTGCTACTGCTGCTGCTCCTGCTGCAGCTCCTGCTGCTGCTGCTGCTGCTCCTGCTGCTGCTGCTGCAGCTGCGCTGGTCACGGACCGTCCCACTCACCGCCTGCTCAGATCCCCATCAGGAAACAACAAAAGGACAAAGGCAAGAAAATGACTCACATCCATTTCGGTGTGAATGTGAACAAGCAGACACTGAAACAAGCAGACAGTGAGGAAAAGAGAGAATTACTTGACATTTACAGAAATATTCAATAAATTTGAAGACATGTTCAGATAAGGTGTCAAAATAAAAGCATCTTTTGGAAAATATGCAGAAATATTACTAGAAATATTGATTACTAAAGAATAACACAATTATTTTAGTAGCTGTTTTATCACAAATTATAAGCTGTCTTTTGTCAAAAAGTCATGCAACATGTTTCGGAGTCTGAAGGCTCTTCCAGCAGTAATTAAAGCCTTAAACCTGGTGAACATGAACGTGGTGATTATCTGGCATGTCTGAAGGCTGAACTGATTCATTCACCGACTAATTAGGAGTCGAGACAAAGTGCATGTTACCTGATCATCTCACCTGTTTCTCTGTTTTAATAAACCACTGAACATTCAGAAACAAGCAAGGATAATTTTTTTAATCAACTGACAATTAATTGATTAGCCAAATAAAAATCAACATATTCTGCAGATTTTTTAATGCCGATATTTTTTTAACACAATACACTCCTGATCAAAATCTTAAGACCAGTCAAAAAATTGCAAGAATTTGCATTTAGCATTATTGGATCTTAAGAAGGTTCTAAGTAGCTTCACAATGTTAAAAGAAGAAATCAGCATAAGAGACAAAAACATTTGAGCGGGAATTAATTGAAAACTGCATTTATACTCAAACATGATTTTTTCAGCTGATCAAAAGTTTAAGACCATAGCTCAAAAACCTCCAAAACCCCCCAAAACAGAAATCAAAGTGCCAAAAAGGACTCAGTAATGAGTAGCTCCACCATTCTTGTTGATGACGTCAAACAATCGTTTAGGCATGCTTGATGCCAGTGTTTCCAGGAGGCTAGTGGGAACATTGCTCCAAGTGTTGAAATGGCTTCACGAAGAGCATCCACTGTCTGGAACTGATGTCCATTTTTGTAAACTTCCCTTGCCATCCATCCCCAAATGTTCTCAATTGGGTTTAGATCCGGGGAACATGCAGGATGGTCCAAAAGAGTGATGTTATTCTCTTGGAAGAACTGCTTTGTCAGGCGGGCATTGTGAACTGCAGCATTGTCTTGTTGAAAAACCCAATCATTACCACAGAGACGAGGGCCCTCAGTCATGAGGGATGCCTGCTGCAACATCTCCACATAGCCAGCTGCTGTTTGACGCCCCTGCACAACCTGAAGCTCCATTGTTCCATTGAAGGAAAACGCACCCCAAATCATGATGGCGCCCCCACCACTGTGCCGTGTAGAAAACATCTCAGGTGGGATCTCTCTGTCATGCCAGTAACGTTGGAAGCCATCAGGATCATCAAGCCAAAACTTTTTCTCATCAGAGAAGACAACTTTCTTCCACCTTTCAATGTCCCATGTTTGGTGCACCCTTGCAAAGTCCAAACGGGCAATTCTGTGGAGTTGAAGAAGACGTGGCCTTTGAAGACGTTTTTTGTTTCTGAAGCCCTTCCCTTGCAGATGCCGTCTGATGGTTATCGGGCTGCAGTCGGCACCAGTAATGGCTTTAATTTGGGTAGAGGATCGTCCCTTGTCTTGACGGACAGCCAATCGGATCCTGCGGTTCAGAGCTGGTGAAATTTTTTTGGGTCTACCGCTTGACTTTTTTGTTCCATAACCCTCAGGATCATTTAAAAATGCAAAATGACTGTCTTACTGCGTCCAACCTCAGCAGCAATGGCACGTTGTGAGAGGCCTTGCTTATGCAGCTCAACAATCCTGCCACGTTCAAAGTCAGTGAACTTTTTTGCTTTTGCCATCTGGAGGTCTTGACAGTGTAAAGACTTCATAGAACATGACATGGAATCCAGATTTTTGCACAGCTTTTGGCTTTTAAAGACTATGGTCTTAAACTTTTGATCAGCTGAAAAAATCATGTTTGAGTGTAAATGCAGTTTTCAGAAAATTCCCCGCTCAAATGTTTTTGTCTCTTGCACTAATATTTTCTTTTAACATTGTGAAGCTCTACTTAGAATCTTCTTAATTCAATAGTGCAAAATGCAAATTCTTGCAATTTTTTGACTGGTCTTAAGATTTTGATCAGGAGTGTATTAGAAATACATTGTAAAATACAAATAAACAAATAATGACATTTCTTTTTTAAAAAAACAAAATCCTAATTTTCTTGCCTAAACTGCAATAAGAGTGTTTCCTTCATGCATTCGTTTTCATTAAGGGATTCATCATTAATAGTCTTTCTGCCTGCTTTAACATCGATTCATTGTGTAATACATTACATAATCTGCTGACTATCATTTAGATCAATAGGTGTAAAATGTGTTTGACAGGAGAATTTCTTCACAGTATCAGAACCACTTGAACAAATTCACAAACAAGGTTTTTATTCTTAACTGCTAAATGTACATGCTTTTTAATAAAAAAAAAAAAAAAAAAAAAAAAAAGAACAACCTGGACAAATCACTATTGCAGAATTACAGGCCAATCTCAAACCTCCCATTCATCAGCAAAGTTATTGAAAAAACTGTGTGTAAACAATTAAATAGTTTCCTCATGATGACCAACTGCTTTGACACTTTCCAGTCTGGTTTTCGTGCTCACCACAGCACGGAGACTGCCCTCGTAAAAGTATTCAATGATATCCATATAAATACGGACTGTGGGAGAACCACGGTGCTGGTTCTGTTGGATCTCAGTGCAGCTTTTGACACTGTTGACCATGACATATTATTGAATCGACTTGAAAGTTGGTTGGACTCTCTGGTTCGGTGCTCGACTGGTTTGAATCCTACATAAAAACAGGGATTTCTTTGTTTCAATTGGAAACTTCTCATCAAAGGTCAAAGGTCACATGTGGGGTACCCCAAGGTTCAATCCTAGGACCCCTCTTATTTAATATTTATATTCTCCCACTAGCTCAGGTCATAACAGGAAATAATATTAGCTACCACAACTATGACACACAGCTCTACATTACGATGTCACCAGGTGACTCTGAACCCATCCAATCACTGAATAAATGCTTAGAGCAGATAAATGTGTGGATGTGCCAAAACTTTCTCCAACTGAACAAAAATAAAACTGAAGTCATTATTTTTGGACCTAAAGAGGAACGATCTAGAGTCAATGCACAGCTTCAGTTATCACAACTAAAAACTAGCGATTAGGCCCGAAACCTGGGAGTAGTGATGGACTCGGACTTGAACCTCCAGAGCCACATAAAGACAGTAACAAAATCGGCCTTCTATCACCTGAAGAACATCTCCAGGATTAGAGGACTAATGTCTCAGCCAGATCTAGAGAAACTCATTCATGCGTTTGTCTTTAGTCGCATTGATTATTGTAACAGCGTCTTCACAGGCCTGTCCAACAAATCAATCAAACAGCTGCAACTGATCCAGAATGCTGCTGCTCGCGTTCTCACTAGAACCAGGAAGATAGATCACATAACACCAGTTTTAAAGTCCCTCCACTGGCTCCCTGTAGCTCAAAGAATAGATTTTAAAATACTCTTGTTGGTTTACAAATCACTGAACGGTTTAGCACCACAATACATCAAAGATCTGCTGTTTGTTGTATCAACCTTCCAGACCTCTCAGGTCTTCTGGTTCTGGTCTGCTCTGCATCCCCAGAACCAGAACCAAGAGAGGAGAAGCAGCTTTCAGCATCTATGCACCAAAACTTTGGAACAAACTTCCAGAAAACTGTAAAACAGCGGAAACCCTGACTTCTTTTAAATCGCAATTAAAAACGCACCTGTTTAGAGTTGCATTTGAAATGTAATATGTATGGATTTGATTTTGTGGATATGTATGTAATTTTTTTTTTTTTTTTTTTTTTTTTTTTTTTTTTTTTTTTTTTTGTTTTTCAACGGGGCCCGGCGAATACCCGTGGTTAAACGGACGGCGGAGTCCGGCGGTAACAGGCGCTTAAATTCCGTGTCAAAGGGAAGGGGGAAGAAAGGGAAAGAAGAGGGAAAGTGGAAAAAGGGGGAAAAAAAGGGAGGAAAAAAAGAAAAAAAAAAAAAAAAAAAAAAAAAACCTTGGTATTTTATTCTATGTTGCATGCCTTCGTGTTTTGTGTTTATGATGTAAGCACTTTGAAATGCCTTGTAGCTGAAATGTGCTATACAAATAAAATTTGATTGATTGATTGATTGATTTATTTTTTTCAGTTTTGGTTTGCTGCTCTGACTGTGTTGCACTTTCTATAGTCTATTTAACAATTAAATTACTAAATTATTTGTCAATTATTTCAATAATTGATTAATTATGATTAATTATTTCAATCCCATCAGAAACATCTCATTCTCTAAAGACATTTCTTCTGCATTTCTTCCAGAAACATTAGATTAGAAAACAATTCATTTGATTATAAATAGTAGAGCTCAGGATTGTCTTCAGGCTGTGCTGTTGCTACGTCCTGATTACAGACGAGTCTTTAAGTTATGCCAGGCTCTCCGGCCAGACCCTGAGAACCTGGAGCTCGATGCTGAAAGTGATGATTTGAGTTTAAATCAATCTGAGCTCAATATAAAACAGAGTTTAGAGGAGGTAGGATGTTATCTCACACCGATAACATCCATCAGAACGATCGTTGAACCAAACAGGACAAACATCTCTGCAGCATTAACACGGCTTCTTCACGGCTGATCTCATCTCATCTGTCTGTGACGGTCTGAGTGGGAACGATAAGGAAGATGTGAAAGTCAGTCACTGGATCACCGGGAAGACCGCCGGGCACTAATCACCTTGTGTAACTACAATGACTCTGTTGGAACCAGGAGACGGCAGGACACGTTCTCTCAGACTTCCTGACAGAACAATCATCTGATATCAGGTCTGGATTAGCTGCTGGGATTAAGCTTCCTGTTCCCAGGAACTCAAAGGGTCGTTCCCATTACGCTCCTCTGTGGGGGAACAGGATTATTCTGACAGATTTCATTTTAAAATTTCAACTTCCTGGAAGCCAAACCGCTAATTCCTGTTTCTGCTTTTCTCTTAAAACACATTTTCAGACTAAAACGTCTGAGGTTTTACCATACAGCGCAGCTCCTAACGTTCTGAAAACCAAACAGCGTCTGAAGATCAGTGAAAATTTAATGTGACACATGAGAAGTTCAAGAGGGCAAAAAAATCTTCACATTTTAATTAGATTTTAATGAACTCCTCAGCTTCCAGCCATTAGCTTGAATTCATCCTCCCTGGTTCTGTTTTAGGCCCAGTTCCACCGGTTCTATCAGCGGGAGTGGACCAAAAATCCAGAAAGATCTGGTGATACGCTTGTAGAAGGAAACCTTCAACATTTGACCCAAGTGGAAAAGTGTAAAGCTCTGCATTGTGGCCTGTTTTATATAAATATCGTTGCATTTCTTTCTGGAATTTCCAGCTGTGAATCTGAAAGAAGGCCAGACTCTGACCTCTGACCCCCGGCTCCGTTCTGGGAGGAAATATGAAAACACAAGTGATTACCTGCAATAATCACACTCACTAATTGCCTTTCAGAGTCCGGGTTTCACTGTCATCAGCAATGTCAACACCGAGATCAGCGGATTACACCATCATTAGCAACTCCGTCTATTTGCCAAATGAGTTCAGCACATTTCCCTGATCCTGACAGCGAGAACAACCCAGACACAAAGCAGAAAACGCTTCAGTAGGACGAACTAACATCATGTTCTCTTTTCTATTCTCTGCAGCTCCATTTCTCCCGATTTTGTTTCCAGTATTTGTGCCATTTAAAAGATCTCTGGAAACAAAAACTCTTCATATTGGAAGATTTGAATTAAAAAATAGGTTTTTATTATTTAAAGATGAAAGATGATTCCTCAAACATGCATTTATATTTGAGGAATCATTTTGCCTCATTATACTTTAACTTATGTTATATACTAACATATTTACAGTTTGAGTTTTACAATTGAAAGTAAAAGTTACTTGACTGTGCTGTAATACCTCCCCTTTAATGAAAGCAGCAACTGGAAACGAGGTTCTCTTCTGGAATCTGTTGTTCATGACAGACACAGATTCACTCAGCTGTACTTTTTCACCTCCACACCCAGCAGAACGGATTGATTTTAGTCCTCCGGTACAAACACCTTCATTCAGATGCATCACTGAACCGAACTGCTCACGTATGTCAAACATTCAAATACCTAAATAAATGGATCAAATGTTTAGTTCAAAGCTGCTGCGGATGATTAGACTCAGTCAGGATTCTTCTCTATCGGTTTCTAAATAGATGCTATTATTGCAGCAGAACGACAGACAGAAAACACAGTTGCTATTCTTCACTGTCTGTTTGGGTCTGCTGTGTGTCCCGTCCAGTGACAGCACAATCAGTCTCTGGGTCGGGTTAATACAGCTCATTCATCAAGCCGCCATGAAAGCAGGAGTTAAGAAAACAAGCATATTAACAGCGACGCCGTATTTATGTCAGGGGCTAAACTGGGGATTAAGTGGATCATATATCAGTGGACAAGTGAAGTTTTTGATTTTTCTCAATGACAACTTTTGGCTGAGAAACAAAAGTTTGTTCAAATAAAACTGGACTCAAATACAAAAGGCAAACAGGAAGCAACATTTAGACTTAGACTCAAACTTCTTCTCATAAAATAAAAACTATGGGGAATATGAAAGGTTCTCCCTAACTCGTGTGACTGAATGCATCCTGACAGTTTAAAGCTTTTGGGAGGTTTTTCACGGTTTGTTCTTCAGTGCAGTGAAGAACCTGGTCACTGTAGTAACTCCCAATCCAGCACTTATAATGGCTGTGGTTTCCAAAGTCAGACCTCACCCTGCATCAAAACACATGGATCAAATGACTGGCTCATTACCTGGCCTCTGGAGAACTGGGGAGAGTTGGACACCTTTGGTTTCTTGTGGTTCTGGTCGTTCTGGCCAGCAGTCCAACTCCAGCTCTGTGTGTGATGAAGGCGGCGATGGCTCAAGAGGTAACGGGATCGACCTCTTACTGCTGAGCTGCTGATTCAAATCCAAAGGTTTCAAGGAGACCAAGGGAAGTTTAGAAATGTCTAATTCTGTCTTCGGATCAGATGTAGAGAAGAAAGCGGGAGCAGAACTTGCAGAAAATACTGTTAAATCCTAATAAATTGCTATTTCTTAAACACCAGGAGCAACATTTCCCTCATGCTTCAGTGGTAAATGTGGATCTCATCAGAAGCCCATTTTCTTACAACTAAATGTTTAGTGAGAAAGAGACAGAAAGTACAGAACCGGGTAAATGAGCTGCTTCAACACGAAGGAAAGTGAAACTGACAGATTTCTTATTAAAGTCCTTAATGTCCAATTATCTGGTTCTACAAGATGAATTGATGATGCTGCTAACTTGCTGTCACAGTTCTGGAGGTAAATATGTGAATAAATAAATGCAGGGCTGTGCATATTTATGCTCCCCCTAAAAGGAACATTAAAAACAAACAACTTTTTAAAACTCTTGGAGTTTTGGTTGAAAGTGAGAGAATGTGAATATATCTATGGATCCAGCATGTGATGATTAAATCTTTTATTCATTAAGAACAATCTCAGACCTAACAGGAACAAAAACAACATCTTTTTTGCAGTTGCCAGAAGAAACTGTGGCGTTTTAATGATGATCACTAGCAGGATGCACTGCAGGTGTGAAACTGAAACAGAACCTCAGAACAAACCGAGAACTCAAACAGGAAACAAAAACTGAAAATCCAGCTGAGAAACTGAAACTAAAAGACTGAAAGTAATTCATTTCCCCAAACGAAATGTTATTTTCATTTCCAGAAAGAATCAAATAAAGAGCTAATCTTTTGAGTTTTACTTCTTCAAATAGAAAAACTGAACTTCATGTCTGTGACTCTTCAGTCTCTCCAGTGGATTCAGTTTGTGACACAATGTTTTCTCTCCAAGTGGCAACATGAACAGATCGTTCATGTTGCCATGTTCTCTGCAGATCCTCTCCTTCTTATCTTTATTAATGGTGTTCGTGGTTTTCTGTTTGACTTTAGGTGACTGATGATGTCACTCTGAAGAAGTTGAAAAATTACAGCTCTCCTTCTTGAAAGCATTCATTTATTTTGTAGGAGGCAGAAGCTGTACTGTCAGTTATCAATGCGCATCTGCGGTTATACAAGAGTAGATTTGATTTTTGTTTTCTTTAAAGGTGACGATTAACAGCTAAATTCAACCACACCTTTGAAAAGGTAACGCCCCCGCCTTCAGAGGGCGCAACACGAGAAAAAATAAAATACAGCAAACATACAGCAAACTGCATTCAGGCTGCGCCAGGATCAAAATGGATGTTTATCACCTGGAGCTGCAGTGAGGAGAGAAACAAAACAAGACCACGACTCCTGAAAGCTTGTTGACTAAATGAGAAATCTTTGATGGTAAATTTAAACAAAAATCATAGAAATAATAAAAGTTCAGTATTTTAAATGTAATGCCTACAAAAAGTCTGATTCAATGAGACTAAAAAAATTTATTTAAATATTTTCAGTTATTAACTTGGGGCTTTTGAATCTGTGATATGCATAGATTTACTAAAAATGGATAAGTTAAGCTAAAGGTTCTAAATGTGTAACGTAGAACATTTAGATTCTGATCCAGGCTGTTCTTCAAAGTGTTGGTGGCTCCAAAGTCAAGCAGCTCTACAAGCCTGATGAAGCCATTAAAGACATAAAGATGTTTTGAGGAATTTAAAAAGGTCAGTGCCGCTTCAGTGTTTCCAGCAGCAGAGTATTAAACATGCTGAGCGCCTCGCTGCAGTAACGGTAATGGATGTAAATTGTCATTATTTGTGGCTGTGAAAGACTCAACCACAGACAGGATGCAGGCAGAATCACATCATCGCCTGATTCTTATTTATCTGTCAGTTTGAATGTTTGTGTTGGTTTTTCTGTCAGGAAAATGTTTCTGCCACAGGACACTGTTGTTAAAGGATTTTAAAACTAAATAAGGCTTTTCTTGGTTGCATAAAAGGTAAAAAAATAAAAATAAAAAAGGGAAAGAAAAATATGGTTGAACTTTTAAATGCCTGCTGCAACTGAAACACTGAGGAAGGACTGAGAGGCAAAATGACATTAAATACAAACAATGTGGATGAAGAAAATAATCCTGAAGAAATAAGAAATGCCAAAACCTGGTGGCTTGGATGCTTTGGCTTCGATATGTAACACAAAAAAATACAAATAACACTAAGAAATGCATTAAACAATCTTAAAATTTAAACATCTTTATATATAATCACTGTTTGCATTTTTAACTTTGTAAGAGCCAGTTTTTAAGAAGCATTTTAAATAAGTAAATCATTTAGTTTTTTTAATCTAATATCTTTAAATCTTGGTATTAAAGTACAACATGGCACTTTCAAAGGTAAATATTTCAAATCAGATATTTGATAAAATTTCGTTCTTTTCACAAAGCAGCATTTGTTGTTTAGAAAGAACTTGACCAAAAGAAAACCTCTAAATATTACAAATGTACTATCTATAGTTTTTTGTCTTGGATAAAAAAACACAAACTAGAAAGTTATGAAGGAAACTTTCTGACGTTAATTAAGAAATTAATTATATTGAAAAGCTTTCCTTCAAAGATACACTTAAAACTTAAATGAGTGTAAATGAAAGTTAAGGAAATGTAATTATCCCTCTAACAGCTTTAGTGATCAGAGAAATAAGCTTTGGCTTCCATATGCAACACATGGCATATAAAGGGAGGCATTGCCCCTTTATGAGGGGAACTTATTGTCCCAGTCTGACCCTAAAGCCGGAGAATGTGGCTGTAAAACGTGGCCCATCAGGCCTGAGGGGGCTGTGAGTGCTGGTGGGCCAGCAGAACCAGCGGTCCAGAACCACAGTCTGCTGTAACAAAACCGGCTGGATGCGTTCTCCTAAAGCTCCCCTGTGTCTCTTTCCTCGGTCCATGGTTGTTTTAATCCGTTTTTCCGTCGCTGTTATCTCCTCAGCAGCTTGGACACTTTGATTCTCTGCAGCCAATCAGTCGCAGGGTCACAGCCGTTCCCCGGCTGTTCCTCGGCCGTTCCCCGGCTGTTCCCTAGTCGTTCCCCAGCACACAACTGCCTTCCTGCTCTGTCTTTATACTTGAGACAGTATTAAACCCAGAAAGAAACGTATCTTTTCCTTCCTGAGCTGCGATAGTGAGAGACATCCCCAGCCTTGTGATTTCCTGACATGAATGCTGATGACTGCTGTGTGCAGCGACGCTCCTGGTGGGGGAAACAACCCAGCATGCACTTCGGCTTTATTGTTATTAGGACCTTAAACTAAAAAGTGTTTAACACAGGAAAAGCAGCTTAGGCAGGGATACGAGGAAGGTTTGGATTCTTCCAGTTTTTATTGTCATGTTACTATAATAATCTGTTTTCTGCACCACCGTTCCCATTCAGGTGTTTTGACACATCACAGTTTTCAACTCATTATTTCTAGTTGTGGGTAGAAGAGCTCTTCATCAGTTTTATCCCAGTGAGCCTGAACACGTTAAAGGATCACAAAGTTAATCAGAATTTATCTTCCAGAACCAAATTTCATCAAATCCATTAACCCTCCTGTTGTCCTCGGCTCATGTCGACCGAGGACAAGCCCTTAAAAAATATGTTTTTCAATTGCAGCTGCATACAGAAACTTTAATCTAACAGTCCTGCATCAGAACTATGGTGTGCACAACTCAGGGGGAAGTTTAGGCTCAAGCAATCCAAATGTGAACTTTACAAAAGAAATAAAGATAACCAAACCCAGGCCTCAGGTCAGACTGACCGGAAGACTAAGGAAATTACAGCTGGACAGGCAAACAGTATGGAATGGCATCACTGATCTCCGTAAAACTGATATCTTTTCAAATTTCCCCCCCCCCTGTTGCCCTCGGGTTGACATGACCCGAGGACAAGCCCTTATAAAACATTTTTTTAATTGCAACTGCATACAGAAACTTGAAATCTAACAGTCCTGAATCAGACCTACAGTGTTCACAACTCAGATGGAATTTTCTGCTGGAGCAATTCAAATGTGAACTTGACGAAAAATAAGAATAACCTCCTGTTGTCTTCGGGTCAAAATGACCCGAAGACAAAAGGAGGGTTAAAAACCTGAACTTTCAACCCTGAAAGTGGAAAAGAGATCAATAAGCTTGGCAGGATTCATCTGCAGAAAAACAGACATCACCAAAAATATGAAAAATTATATTTTCACAACAAAAAAGAAAATGAAAAAGGTAATGAAAAAATTCATTACCTTTAGTTCTTTTAAATGTGTTTTATTTTCAACCTGTAGATAATTAAAACCCAACATTTAAGTTCACAATATTATTAATTATTCAGATTACTAATCAAGTAATTGTATGAAAAATTCTGCAAATATTTCATTTAATCCCTTATGATTATTTTATACAATATCAAAAACATTTAAAAATGCAAATAAACAAGTTATTTAATTTCTTTTTTAAAAGAGAAAAACAAACATTTTATTAACAGCATCCCTTTGGTGAACATTTGATCATTTTTTATCAAAACTCTGCAGTTTTCAAACATCAACATGTAAAAAGCCTGTTTAAACAAACCTGCATGAAATATAATTTGGACCAGATGGTATGCACTGGAAAATGGCTCATATTTATTGATAACTACACATAACAAGTTCATCTAATCTAATGCATGGTCATTTGAAGCTGCAAATGTATTATTCTTGGCATATTCGTATGCTTATTAGTAGAGAAAGTCTCAGTGTAATGAGGCAAGATGCAAATGAATTATTCAAAAAAGCTATTAACTTCATAATCAACATTTAATTTACCAGACATGAAACTCAGAGCAGTGAATAAAATCCAGTCCTGCATGTTTTTGATGCATGTCTGCACAGACAGACGTCTTAACGGTCATTCAGTAAGTTCATCAAACTGAACACATAATGTGCAGAATCAGAACCCAATGAAATGGAAAATTAGTGTATAATTTTGTAACTCTTCTTCATAAGCACCAACTCTGATATAGGGGAAACTGATCTGGCATAATGAGGAATACATAAAGTTTTATGGAAGCATTTAAAAAGATATTTAGATGTTTTAAACACAGTGGCCTGACTTTGCCTTCCAATCATTATTTATTGCATTCCTCCTTTTTTATTTGGGCAACCATCATTTAGCATAAAGATCTGGAATTCTAGAACGGAAATCCTTTGGTTCAACGACATTCTGGAAAGTCCAAGCAGATGGTTTCAGTTTTCACTGTTTGCAGTTTTATATGGTTTCCACAGCAACACTGATGAATCAAAACCTTTCGGGTTATCCTCACAGAGCCCAACAAACAGGAGATGAAAACCTGCAGAATTCCTCCAAAGTAGCACAGAAAGTAGATCTGATGGGATGGAAGGAAATGTTCCAATAAAGAATGGAGAGTAATGACTGGTGCATGTTTCTGTTCTTTCCTCTTCTGACACAAACAACAACAAGAAACCCTGAATGAGCTGAAGCCTGATTTAGCATCCAGGTTGCGTCTCATTTGTTAACCAACAAACCTTTTACAGTATCTTATATTAACATTTTACATTACCTTTGTTTTATAAACTGTTTCCTTTTTCACACGTAATGATTGACTTGAGCATTTTACCTTTTCACATTACCGTCCTTCACTTAGAAGACAGCCGAGGTAAATTGTATTAAACAGGATAAATCATAAAGCCTTACTGCATATTAAATGGTCTAAACATAAAAAATATACTGAATTTAACTTATAAAATTTCAAAAATAGAATTACATGACTCACAAAATATAAATAGAATTTAACATTGCTCCAACTTTAACCTCTGAATTCCCACAGTTCATGAACAAAGAATAGTTTCTCCACCTTTAACGTCGGAAAGACTCACTTTACCCTCAGGCTCTAAGCTACTTTACATCTCCAAGAAACCAGCACTGAATATTATTCAAACAGAAGCAAAATAAAACTCCTGGACATTTCACAGTCTTTAACCAGCTGGACTTCCCGGTGCTGAAATCTAAACCTCTGCTGATAAAGTTGATGGCTGGACCGCCGCCATCAAGAGGGAACCATCTCACACTTAGTTTGGTGTTTTTTTATGTTTTGACCTGAATGGTAGCAAAACAGGATTCAGACTGAAATGCTGCCTTCAGCGTCCAGACTGCGTCTGACGGAAACAGGAAGTCCAGCCAAAACCAAAACCCCAAGACAAAGGTTCCGCTTCGCCACTGTGTCCAGGTTACATTTGTAGTGAACTGTACAAAAATGAACTGAATACAGTGAAACATGGTGGTCTGGGCCTTTCTGGGCGACTTGCTGTCATTGATAGAGCCATGAGTCCTCTGGGTTAGGATTGGGTTTTTTTATTATTATTTAAAAAGTAAAAATAAAATAAATAAATAAATTGTCTGAACCAGTATGAAAATTAAGTTTGTTATGATCCAAAGGCCATGAGACATCTGTGGGTGTTGACCTTTGATTCATTGACTCTTTCTTAATTTTTATAGCGGATGCACTTCAGAACGTTTTAAAAAGTTTGAATGATTTTACCACAGAGTTGCAGTCAGCATAGCTACACACAGCAGTTATGCAGCTTCAAACCAAGCTGGACATGATAACAAGAGTAGAACCAGAGGAACAAAACTTGGATCAAAAGCTTGGAGCCCTTTCCTCTCACCACAAACAGGAAACTAGATTTTGGTGTAAAAATCTTGGCTATAAATGCAGAGGAAGCATAAAGTTCATCTGATAGCAGCACCAATTTATTCTGACCTCAGAGTGTTCCAGGCAGAATTCCTCCTAAAGGACCAATTCCCTTTATTCAGCATGTTAGACGGTGATGTGTTCTGCTTTAAGACTCAGTGGAGTCGTAAGATGAACAGCGTGTTACATTATCCATTACTAATATGTCTGCAGCATTCGGCTGCCAAGAAATGTGGGTCCATGTGGGCCGACTGCAGCCAACCGAGCGGGACCGCCTCTCAGATTAAAATGAGTGGTGAAAGTCCTGAGCACAAGCCTCATGTTATTTTATTGTGTGAACGTAGATGATAACATGTTCATATTGATAACCATCAAGATGTTTTCACAGCACCCAGTGAAGTGAATCAGACTCAGACACAATCTTTAACATGTATAGATAAATCAGCAACAACCTGCATATGTTTTAGTGATGGTTTGATCAATTCTAAAGAGATAATTGGATAATTGAACCTCAACAAAGACTCAGATCATTAGAGTCCATCAGTTATTGTGATCAACATTTAAGATCATCAGAAAACCCAAACTGATCCATTTTAATGCTGATGTCACGAGGGTGAAAGCAGAGTGAGAATGGCAACAACTAGAGAGGCAAAACACCAAACAGTCAGAAGCTGCGAGTTCAAAACGTAGCAACAGTTTCATCAGGATGAGGGCTGCAGACTGAAATATCTTCACAGGATCCAGCTAAGGTTGATTCCTCAACCGTTAAAATTCACACAAAATCAACAGATGCCTGCATTTTCTTTCGTTAATCCATAATTTAAAGTTTATTTTTTTCAGTCAAAGTGCTGAATTGCTCGTTTAATTCCAGTCACACTGCATCAGAGCAGAGATGATAAACCTGAAAATGATTTTCACATTCCAAACTTTGTCCCACAGGCTACAGTGCAGGAAAACGTCGTCACAGCCCGAGAGAAAGAAGAAAATCAAGCAAAAAAAGTCGCCCAGTTTCTGCTGTTGCACAAAATGGATCCAGAACTTAAGAGATTTTTCCATGTTTGCTTTTTTAAAAAATGGAAAATATGTTTTGGTTTCTTTTAGGCTCAACTGAATAAATTTATTTTCAGTTATCAGAACAGGATCTGGGTCACTTTCTTTCAAAATACTTGCTATATTTAGCCAAGCTAAATAAGTTAACAAAAACTGATTTAAATGCAGCAAAGTTGGCTTTTCAGTGAAAGTCTCATGTACGTACAACAGAAAGCTTAGTTACATAAATACAAATACTTTGAACAAATAAAAAGTGCATCAAGCTGATATCAAATTTGTATCGGTTTTGAATTGCAGTTGCGGGCCGCACAAAGTCAGCCTAACTGGCCCCCGAACCACTTGTTGAACACCCCTGACCTAACGCCAAGAAATAAAGTCCATTTTAGGAAAAGATCATATGTTTTTAAAGATGCCTGAAGCCAGCAGGGAGTTATAACTGGTGAAGGATATACCTTTAATCCAGATCTTGTGCTTCATTATGTTTCTCACATTCAGATTTATTTGTATGATTGTTATGTTTCTGATATTACATGTCATTTCTTTTTCCTCACCATCGCTTTTTTCACCTGCCCCCGTCTTTAGCCTCCCACCCACGTTTCTCTCCCACCATCTCAAATTAATGGAGCGTGTAACAGGCGTACCAAAAATAGCCGCACTACAGTCAGTTCATTTTTTTCTTTCCGTCTTTTTCTCCTTTCCTCTTCCTAATGTTCCAATTTTTCTCTTTTCTTTCCCTCCCCAAGGAGGGGAATGAGTAACGGCGAGAAGGCTTGTCAGCTCATTTATCAGCTGGGAGCCCATGTGCAGCTATCAGGGCTGACCGGCTGAAGCTCTGAGCCCGAGGGCCGCGGACCCGGCCTCTGGCTGTCTGTCATGACTCTTACTTTATGGCCACTGGGCTTTGGAGGACGGGGCGAAAACAAACGATAAGTTAGTGGACGGCTGTAGGCTGCATATACATCGCCTCTTTGTCAAGCGAAGGCTCTGAATTATCAAGGGAAAGCTGCTGGAATACGAGGTTAGAATGAAGGAGGGATGAACCACAACATTCATCCTGTCTTCTGAAAGAGAGAACAAATATTCTTTGGTAGCAAGATGGAGGAAGAAAATATTTTAAATTCATCTCTTCTAAAATAGGAAAATAAAAACAAGTCAGTTAATAAAACTAATCATGAAATCTGCACCCTAACATTTTCAACATGTATCATCATTGGCCAATGATGATATCTTGACCTTTGAACTGTGGTCAAGGACCAAAGAAAATCATCCAGAGGGCACAAATGGCCCTGGGGCCTCATGTTTGACACCCCTGACTCAGAAGATTAATAAGCATTGTAGCACAATATCATAGCATATTTCAGTAGCTTCATCTGCAAATCACTTGACATTCATGGAGACTTGAAAACGTCTAAAAATGAGCTTGACTGCTGTTTGAACAGGAAACACCAAACTGGAAATCATCTCAGCTCCACTGCAGAAAATACTTACTGTGGCTTCATTCCTGCTGTGGCATCCATTAGCCTGCTTCACCTCACAAGTTTATTTATTTTAATTAAGCCATTAGTTAATGTAAGTGATTAAGAACAAATTCTTATTTACAATGTTCATCTAACAGAGAGGAAGAACACAAGCAGCACACTTTACTTTAAAAACATGAGCAAACTGTCGAAATGATAAAAAAAAAAGGTGAAAACAATACAGAGACAATAGCAGAAGACACAATTAACATTAATTTATTAGCTGGAGCGTGTGCTAAAAGTGAAAGACCACCATCACTTCTTATTGGTCTAGCATATAAATTCTAGCAAAGCATCAAACTTGTAGTTTTGAGGTTTCTCTGCAACACCTCAGATTATTCTATATGCATAAATAAAAAGCAGCATATTTTATTTAACCAAACATGCTAATTTGATCTGCTACTGGTTAAGTATTTTGCTAAAAAGCTCAGAATCCTGAAGCAGCAACAGCAGCGGAGGTTAATTACTGACAGATGAATCATTACTCTGTCATCAGCGCGTCTGATGCTGCTGCACCGTTTCCAGCTGCACACAGTGGAAAGCAGAAAGTGAGACTTGCTCAAACAGTCACACCCCAAAGCTCCAGCGCAGCCCAGAATGCTGATCTCCTGTCGCGGTTCAGATGGAGAAAAGCTTGTGGTTTATTGCTGAAACCCTCAAAACTAAAGAACAAAGCAAACTTTATTCTATTGGTCACCTGGTGGTAATGAAACACAAACACTTTCCAGCTCAGAGTTGATCTCAGAACAACAAGGAACCAAACATTCTGGAAATGGTTTCATAAAAACCTGTTGTCTTTTCTTTCCCTCCTGTTAGCAGCCAGTAAACATCTTCACTGATAATGGCTGCTGATCAGTGATGTCACAGATATTTTACTATCATATGAATAAAGTCACAACCAGGACAGAATAAATATGAAATACCACCCAAAGTAAAATGATGAATTTCAGGCAGACTCTTATGCAGCCACTCACTCAGCATATAATGACCAGCATGCATTGGGTCCTCTGAGTCGTTTCACTGTTTCAACATGTTGCAGACATATTATTACACCACCTACATCTAATAAGACACCATGAATATTATGATTTGTTCATCTTCCAGGCAGCCAAATTGAAGGTCATATTCTATCACCTTTCTTGTATTTTAATGCTCAGATGTGAATAAATAAATGTTTCAGCATCATTTTTCTGAGGATTTGATGCTGTAATGAACTTAATGAAAACTTCAGATAATAGTTTGTCTGACTGTAAATCATTATAAGTATTGTTTCTTAATGATATTTTTTTAAATCAACCAGTAACTTAGTATATTTCACAGTGGGGAAGTGATTCCAGATATTTTTCCAAAGGTTAACAGTTGATTCTCCAGGCTGCTCAGTAATAAAACAGTGATGACCTCTAATTTGTAAAATTCATTACGTACTTTCTGAGACACAAGCATCTACTCCATGACTGGTGTGAGGTGAAATCTGCTTCACTCGACCGCAGAGCAATTAGAGGATGCAGCTTCAAAGCTTTTCCCTGAGCTTTAATCACGTTACAAAGAGCATTATCTGGAGCAGGTAGCAGGGGAAGAGGAAGCACTCAGTCTGAGCGCCTTCACTGAGGAATCAGAAACTCACAAAGCATCATCTGTTCCCACCTCTGCAATAAGAGCGCTGCACATGGATAGAGAAGACAGAGAGAGAGAGAAACAGAGAGAGAGAGAAAGATGGATGAATGGATGAATAGGTGCCACTAATGAACGAAAACAACTGAGACAACTTTTTTTGCCGTCTCCAGTATAATCTTGGGACAACCTTGAAACTACAAGTTGTGAAGCAGGTCTTGCAATGTTGGCTGTTCTGAAATCAATAAATGAATCTTTGACTCCAGTATATTTAAAAATAAATCAGTAGCAATAGCTACCTTTATAAATAGACAGCATGAGCTTTTAAAACATGCAGATGGGATTGTGGAGCCAATGTGGCGTAGCTTTCACCTGAGGAATATTCATAAGAAGTTATGTCCATTAAAATCCGGCTTCTGAGGCATTCAGAAAGCAAAATACTAGCGGAGTTATCGGGATCAGACTCAGGTAGGGGGATCAGCTGCTGATACTTTTTGCTCTGCATCATTCTCTGTGTTAAACAACAAGCTAACCGTAGCATTAGCTTCATTTAGGACAGAAGCACAGCTGAAGCTCTGAACCAGGAGTAAAGCGGTCAGTGAACGCATCACAGCCCAGTCCGACTGCGGTCATATTTATTAAATATAGGATGAATAAAATAAATCTGAATGGATCATCAGAACCGACTCCGTCATGAGTTGAG
>NW_026562376.1:1682500-1732500 GCF_027474105.1 Poeciliopsis prolifica | reverse complement strand
TAAATTTGTTCCACTTGGTCACTTTAAAAGCTGCCGGATGTTTTTCAGAAAATTAAAGTCCAGATGACAGATGGAGAATTTTCATCTCCAATGATGAAAATGATATTTAATAATCAAATGTTCATTTTCCGTCCTGTCAGTGGAGCTCGGTGGTTCTGGGGTTTGGTCACAGCAGAGCCGTGACAACATGGACTCTCTCTGTAAACGAGAAGAGAGGCTGATGGTTTGCTGAGTTTTAATGTCGGTTCGAATGCTGACATTGTGTCAGAACACACTCAGGTTCTGACAGAGTCAGAACATCTAACATGGATTCCTGGTCAGGAGGGATTTTAATGCTCCATATCTGAGGGCAGTAATGATGCAGATTCATCAAACATGTCATCTTGCTTATTCCCGCCGCACTGATCTGTACAGATTATGGTTGGATGAGAGATTGAGCTGCCTGAAACGAGGATTTGAGAAGTTATGAAGAGTAATAATTGCTTTAGCTAAAAGTGGCCTGACCCCAGTGGGTGACCCCCAGTGGGTGTGAGGGCCAACAGCTGCTCAGACAGGAGAAGCATTTCAGCTCCTTGTCATAATGTTAATCAATGTTCAAAAGGAGGATGAAAAACATAAACTCTTTTAAAAGATGACACTGAAAAATGTTTTCTCAGCTGTAACCTTTCACCTTTAAGAAACAGATTGAAGAAGCAGTGTTGTCCTCTGCTTCTGCGTCTTCTGCATGCTTCATTATAACCCAGAGGGAACACACAAGTTATTATCATACCCACCATATTAAAATGTAAAATTAAAACTTTATGATAAAGTGCACTCTGACAGCTCAGCTCTTCTGCAAATCATTCTGAGGAATAAAACAGATGTGAGAACATTTTACATGACACAGTAAAGCACGCCGTGTCCCAACCTCTGCTGCGATCTGCAGCCAGGCTGGTGAGGCGGCACGGTGTGGGCGACAGAGCTGGCCGCCGCTGGCCGCCGCTCTATCTGCTACCCTCTCTGATGAATAATGGAAGAAGCGGTGAGCGGTGTGGGCGGCAGAGAGGGATGGCCTCTCCTCAAAATAGACATCAGTGCAAAAATGCAAAAGATCTCATAGATGAGCTGGAGAAGACCAGAACCGGAGAGCATTCAGCTTCAGAAGCAGAACTCTGCAAACAAGTTGTCTTCACATGGATCTGTCATGTAAAATCCTTTTATACAGAAAATGAAAATATTTACACCGCTGGACTCAACCACACTGTTCATGTAGTTACTGGAAACTGAAAGTTACTGAAAGATTGTTCTGATGGAAGAACCTGGTGGCTGATTAGAAATGTACGCCACACTTTGTGTGTGTGTGTGTGTGTGTGTGTGTGTGTGTGTGTGTGTGTGTGTGTGTGTGTGTGTGTGTGTGTGTGTGTGTGTGTGTGTGTGTGTCCCAGTCTCAGTGGAACTTTCTGCAGTCAGGCTTTCAGCTCTCTGCTCCGTCGGAACGCCGATCAGCTGATCAGACATCCGGTTCGGTTCCGATTCATTAGAAACGACATGAACTGTGACGGGAGCTAATCAGAGACTCTCCCGCTAATTTCGGAACCCAGAGTGTGTGTGTGGGTGTGTGGGTATGTGGGTGTGTGTGTCTCTCTCTCTCAGCAGAGCTGAGACTATTTTTAGAAACAATGTTGCGGTGGAGGAATCATTTAAACCGAGGATAAACCATCGGCTCGGAGCGGATCCGCTGCTTTCTGCTCTCCTCTTCCTCTCGTCCTCTTCCTCTCGTCCTCTTCCTCTCTTCCTCTTCCTCTCCTCCTTTCCTCTCTCCTCTTCCGGCCATGGGACAAGATGCTGCCGCTCCGCCAAGACGCTCCTTCCTCAGCCAACTTTTGCGCCATGGAATCCGCCGCACTTTGCAGAACCGGTGTCAGCTTTGCGCTCTTTGGGACTTCACTGACTTTCCTGTTTGTCTTTTTCATCATGTTAGAATATGTTGAGATGTTTGCAGTTTGGAACATCGCTGGGAAGTGTCTCCCTGTGAGAAACTAAGCTCTGAGTTGCAAGCTGAAGGTTTTTTTTCTACTTTGAAGTGCAGATTTTCGCGGCTCTTATGGGAATTAGACACTCGTCTCGCTGCATGCTCCTCAGGAGAAAAATGGCGGAGTCTGAGAGCGGAGAGGTAAGTGTAAAAAAAAGGAATTTGATTTGAACTCGGTGTGTAAAAATCACAGCAGGGAGTTAAAGGCGTGAAGAGCCGTGGATGCTGCAGCACCGACTGACTGTCCGGGGATCCGGGGTCTGTCTGCATGTCTGTCTGTCTGCATGTCTGTCTGTCTGTCTGTCTGTCTGTCCAGGCGTCCTGCGGAGCTTCAGACATTAATGAAATGATTATATCGCATCAAAATGAAGATGCGTTGCAGTGGAAATGAAACAGATCAGTTGCAACCAGCCTGCTAAACATCAGTATCATCGTGCATTAAAACATCGCGAAGGTCTGAGCAGCTCAGGACTTTATCAGGAACATTCAACAGAACCGTCCGGCTGGGATTTGCGTGTCCAGGATGTTGCGGTACTCTGCGGTGGAGCAGCAGAGAGGAAGCAGTTTGACTGACATGGTTTTAAAGACAGAATTTCTCCTCCTCTTGAATGAGTTTGGTAACATGCTGTGACCTTCAGCAGCACTGAGAGGTCAGAGAGATTACCCTCGTGCTTTTTTCATCACTTTCAGTTTCACAGATTAAAGATACTTTCTGTAGGAATGTTTTCTGCTCCTCTGGGATCAGAGAACCAAACGGCAATAATAATAATAATAATAATAATGATGATGATGATGATGATGATGATGATGATGATGATGATGATGATGATGATAATAATAATGATGATGATGATGATGATGATGATGATGATAATAATAATATTAATAATAATAATAATAATAATAATAATAATAATAATAATAATAATAATAATAATAGACATTTACAGGGTCTGCAACTTTTATAGTTCAAAGAGCTGTTTTACCTTTGGACCAAAAAGAAAAACATGTCACAAAAAGCAGCTTTTCATTTTTAATAAATAATTCATAAAGGAAGTTCATTGTTACCTTTTAAAGATACAACATGCTGTCTCTAAGATTTTAATATAAATCATAAAAACATAAGACATTTGCAAATGTCTTAAAGGGTGGATACATTTTATGTGTCTTGGAAAATTGTGGGAAAAAAAGAGTTTTGTTTTACAAAGTGCAAAACCTGCATGTTAATCAGATTATATTGAAAGATTGAAAGAACATATTTTTAATAATCTCAGTTATGAAAGGCCATTGTGGAAAGTTCAAAGAGCCGCTAGCATCTCCAGAACCACAGGTAGACAAACCCTGTGACTGCAAATCATTCAGTGGAAGGAAAACGATTCACTTTTTACAGACAAACAGCTTAACATCTGGAAAATCTCACAGACATTTGTTCAAACATCTAAAAATAGAAACAATGTTAAGAGATGCTGTAGATCTATATATGTTAAAAAAGGCCTAGTCAAAGTCCAGTCAATCTGAAAGGCTGTTTAGCTCTCTCCTTTTAGAGAGAAGAATGGGAAAAAATAAACTAATATTTTCTTTCAGATTTTCTCCCTGATAGTTTGTGTTGTTAAATTTCAGCAAAACATTTTGAGCTTTTTGGTTTGAAGGCGACAAAATGAGGAAAACATGAAGCGATCTGATCACCTCTGTGCTTTATGCAGAAAACTGACTGGAATCCCATCTGAAGAAACTCAGTCTAAAGTTACACTGATTTCCTTTCTGATCCGCAGATCATCATCATTTATCACGTCAGAATGTCTGTAGTTTTAAATGAGAGCGACTTTAACAGGCGGGATGAGATTCTGTGTTGTGTGAGAGACGAAAGGACAGAACTGCCCTTCTCAGATAACAAGCCTCACCTCTCTGCAGCACTCAGTCAGAAATAGAAGCATAAATGTGTTTATCTCTTCTGAGGGTCAAAGGCAGATTGTTCCACCTTCCTCTGGCTGTTTCTACAGCTGCTCTCCTCGGCTCTGCTCAACGGATCCGCTCAACGGATCCGCTCAAGGATCCGCTCAACGGATCCGCTCAACGTCCGCTCAACGGATCCGCTCAACGGATCGCACCATGGAGCCTCTAAACTACCAGACTCATTAGATCCTCTGACTCAGCAGAATTCATTTAATGAATGCTGACTCTTCTCTGGTTATTCTGGTTATAATCCTTTTGTTTTACTTGGATGTCAGAGTTTAATCTGAAACAACATGGCCTCTCTATGATCCAACATCCTATTGGTTGATTTAAATAGATTGATCACTTTGCATCAACCAGGACTCGTATGAAAATCTGAATCCAGATCTAATCCCAGGATTTGTCCTGATGAACAGAGAAAAGAAGAGCAGCTGTTCACCCTTCACTTCAACTCAAACCTCTAACCTTTCAGACCAGTTTTCGTTCTAAAATATCTGTCCACATCTACAGCTTTCACACATTTGATTTATGATTTCCTCGATTAAAACATGCCTGTTGCTGTGGATCTGATTCCCGAGGTGGGAGGGAGCAGAGTGACTGCTGGACGCTGCTGGACGCTGCTGGACGCTGCTGGACGCTGCTGGGCGCTGCTGGGCGCTGCTGGACGCTGCTGGACACTGCTGTAAGGCTGCGTTCACACAGCCGGTCCTGATGCTCAACTCTGATTTTGTTGCAATCAGGTTATTTTTTTAATGGTCATTCATACTAATGAATGATGCAATCACAATCACACTTCTGTGACTGATTAACAACCCCAAAACTATTTTACCGGCCATTTTACTGTTTACTGCAGTAAAAATGGCCGCCGTCTCTAGATGGATTGTAAAGTGGCTGAGAGTGACGACACGGCCAGCAGACGGCTAGCAGACGGTCAGTAGACGGTCAGCAGACAGTCAGCAGACGGTCAGTAGACGGTCAGCAGACGGTCAGCAGACGGCCAGCAGACGGCAGCAGACGGTCAGCAGACAGTCAGCAGACGGCCAGCAGACGGCCAGCAGACGGCCAGCAGACGGTCAGCAGACAGTCAGCAGACGGCCAGCAGACGGCCAGCAGACGGCCAGCAGACGGCCAGTAGACGGTCAGCAGACAGTCAGCAGACAGTCAGCAGAATTATGATGGAATAGTCGGATAAAATGCAACATGATGCTCCAGACTGCAGACCGTGAAAACTATCGGACACAATTTAGTTCCACATGTGGAAGTGGAGCAGATCAGATATTTGGGGGCAAAAAACACTGGACATTTTGCTGCTGGAGGGACCGGTGCACTTCAAATAGATGGCATCATGAAGACGAACATTCTGTGAAAAAACTTCATCCAGGCATGTAAAGATTGGACAGAAATGAGGCTGGAATCACCATGGAGCCAAAATGGATTCTGGACAATAAAGTCCATGTCTGTAGAGGCCAGCATGACGACCTGAGCTCAGGACCAGAGACAGTTTATAGGCGGAGCCAACAAGTCTGACCCAAATAGGCCGGTTCTGTGAGGAGGAATGGAGAAAAATTAGAGCAAATTGACCAGAAATAAGAAAACCAAAAACACCCAACTGAGAGTTCAGAGGTGATTCTACCAATAAGGCAGAAAGTTCAACATTTGGAAAATACTGAAGATTTCTCTGAAAACTCTCATTATTCTGGTATGAGAATAATGAGAATAATGGTATTCTCACACCAGAATTATTAATTATGAATAAATACTATTTACTGAGATCATTTAAATTCCATCTTCATAGTTTTCCATTTTTATTCTGCTGGAAGAACGGCTCAGAAAATTCTACATCTTTCAATGGAACAACTGCAAAGATCAGAGGAATTAGATGGAAAATGTTTTCCTTCCTTTAAAAAGGAGACAGAAGTTCCTGTGCTGAGAGGCTGAAGCCTCCATGTTAGTCATGTAAACTCCATCTTGCCAAATTTGTTTTGTTTCATGTATTTTTAGACGCCTGGAAGTTGGAAAGAGAACAAACAGCAGAGGAGCTTTCAGGGTTTTTCTGGGATGGGTTGTCTCTGTTTGTCCAGATTTGTCCTGAAAGCAGCTCCTCCTGTGCGGCTTAGAGGTGACAGTCTGAGCATCACGGCTGCAGAACCTTCTGCCTGCTGCTGCTGCTGCAGACTGGCTCACTTCAAGAAAGCTGTTTCTGTTTGCTCACAGTCAAAGGAAAGGAAAACTTGTTCTCCATCTTGAAGAACGTTTGTCTTGTTTTTTTTTAAACAGCCTCAGTCAGCAGCCGCCCCCGTCCGCATCATTCCGTCTCAGTCAGCGCAGCCGACCTCGCTGCCCAAGCCCGTGCCTTCTGTCCAGCCCGCGTCTCGGCCGGCTCTCCCCCCTCGCACCCCCCACGCCCCCGGCCTGCCCAGCTGCCCCGGCCGGGGCAAGATGGCCAAGTTCCTCAACCCAGACGAGATGACATCAAGGGACTACTACTTTGACTCTTACGCCCACTTTGGGATTCACGAGGTAAAACGTGGTTAATCACAGTTAATTCAGGATTCGTCTAGGGACTGAACAGTTTCACACATTTTTGCATCAACGGGTTATTCCTGAAATTTGTTTGATCTTTTTGCCTTTAAATTTGACAAAAAGGCAAAAACAGAAGATCTGTGAGGACTCTCCCTTGGCCTGTAGAACTGGAACAGAGATCAGGGGATCTTCACACTGGAAATACGTAGAAAAGGGAATTCAGTTCACAAATCGGTTGAAGTTTTGGACACATTTAAGGCGCTAGCAGCTTTATCCACGAAGCAGATGCAGCACCTCAGCTCTCAATCACGACCATCCAGTCCAGCAGACGCAGCAGCTGCAGCAGTTTCTGCATCAGTGGTTCTGGCTGCAGCCACAGATGCATCAGAGCCGCGTTTCAAACCAACAAATCTGACGGGTTTTAATGGTGTTATGGAAGAGTGCAGAATGATTCGGCTCCTAAATCATTTTTTTATTATTGCAGGAAAAAGGCAATAAAGGAAATTTAAATATGTGTTCAGAATAAACATTCACTTCACTAATTCCTAATGTAATATCAAATAAGGAAATATTTGATGGCTTTTTTATTAAACTCTGTAGTTTTTCCATAATATATGCAACACAACGCACTTTTCAGATCACTCTTCCTCTCTGTTTTTACTTTTGCATCCAAATAACAACCTGCCATTATTGTGCATGGAATATTTCTGATACAAACAGAGCTATCAGAAACCAACAGTTTGCAGAAATTCATGCATCGTATTTAGTTTCTCTGCAGACAAATCTTTTCAACTCCAGTTATTTTAGTAACAGCTGTGGCTTTGTGTATGGACTGTGAATCGGAAGGAAGTGCAAACTTCAGTTTTTACATTTAAACTTCAAAAATACAGTGAGAGCAAAAGTTTTGCGTCATTTTAGTTTTAGTGTCACTTTCCTCTTCAATGCCTTAAAATATTATTGAACCAAAGTTGTTTGCTTTATTCTAGTCCAGTTTCTGTTTATCTGCTTCAGAACTGCAGCAGCTGCACATTGAAGCTTTCAAATGTTTTATTACAAAGATACAGAAATCAAATCTGAAATCAAGAAATGCAAACAAAAATACTTTAAACCTGTTTTGCATGCTCAATAATACATAATGCTTCTGCAGAGACAACCATTTCATTCCTTATTTAGGAGTAGTACATGCAGAGTTATCCATAACTGTGTAATTTTTTTCTTAAGGCCATCTCCAGACGGCTGCTGCTCCTCCTCTTTAATGTTCACAAGCTTTTAACTCAGACCTTTATGTCATGGAGGGTTTTAGAGATGGCTGAGGTTATGATAGCTCAGCCTCTTCAAAAGGCCACAAATCTTAACCTTTCCTCTAACAAGCTCTTCCTGAGAGCGGCAGCATCTCAGACAGTCTGAGCTGAGATCCATACAAACTTAGACTTTTGAAGAAAAAGGATAAAATATCAAAATTATTTCTAAAATAGATAAAGTAGCTAAACTTTATTCATTATAATCACATATCTTCTTCTTTCAGCTCATATTGTTTCCTCAGATTAAAACCTGGAAGTTGTGAAAGGAGTAAAAATTAAAATATGTTCCCATTGTGACCTGTGAGATGAATTTTTTATATTTCAGGAATGTAGGTCGGCCATATTTTTGTCACTTTTGCATAGTCTCCTCACATTGATACTGTTTGAAACACAAAGGCTGAACCTGCTGGCTCACAACGCATCTAGACATTAAATATGGATTTGAATGAAGCACACAGCTGAGAGGAAACAGGGGAGATTAGCTGAAAGCTGCAAATTATTCCTCACTGCTCCACTGTAGATATGGCAGCAAAGCCAGGCTCCAAACAGCCAATCAGAGCCAAGCTTTCACTCTCGAAGGTTTGGAAACATTCCTGATTCTGACAGTTCGGTTCATTTCAGGAAATGCTGAAGGATGAGGTGAGGACGCTCACCTACAGGAACTCCATGTATCACAACAAGCACATCTTCAAGGACAAAGTGGTTCTGGATGTGGGGAGCGGGACGGGCATCCTGTCCATGTTCGCCGCCAAGGCCGGAGCCAAACACGTCTACGGGGTAAGAGGCGAGTTTCCAGTTCTGTTCAGATTAACGGCCAACTTCACAGAACCTTTTCATGAAAACAATTATGTCAACATGGAAAATGATGTGGGAGTGGTTATAGCAGTGAAAGAAAATCAGAACCCAGCAGTCATGATGCAGATGATAAAGGGGGCGTGGCCAAAATAACAGCGTGAGGCCAATCAGTTTGGTCATTCCTTCAATGATCCAGCAGGAGGCGCTATACAGTCAAATCCACGATATTGAAGCTCATAGATTATTTAAACAAAAAGGATTTCCAGTCTTTGCTTGTTTTATTTTGTGACTATAAATAAAAATAAATAAATCTAAATAAAACTTTACATTTCAGAAAATTATAGTATTTCATGAAATCAATAAAAATGATATTTTAAACAATTGTTAGGTTTCTGAATGTGGTCCTTTTGCATGAATTCTATATCAATGAGGCGTGGCACAGAGGTGATCTGCCTGCGGTTCTGCTCAGGCTCTGGAAGTCCAGGTTATCTCATCATCGTTTTGATTTTCATCAGACAAGAAAGTTCTGGTTCTGTTCAGCCCAGGTGTGGGTGATCCGTAAGCATCCAGGATCTCGATGTTTGACAGTCCAGATTCTTGTGAAGTGAACTTGGCTAGATAATCCTCTACAGGCTGTGGTTTTCAATGCTGCACCTTTTAAATCTTAATCACACATTTCTTCCTTCCACTCAACTTTTTTTGAACATCCTATCAGTACCAAGTATTGGATTTTAATCATTCAGATTTCCCAGTATTGAAATGCTTGGAGTTATACTTGTTCATAACATGAAAACCAGAACCAAACAGATGAGGAAGGAAACAGAAAACAACTTTCTGATGAATCAGTCAGCCTAAAACGGTAAAGACTCAGCCAGTGATCAATGACAAGAGGCCGATGTAAAGTTACGCTGCAGAGTCTGAACCAACATGTTCAGAAGTTACAGTTTCCTAAAGATCAGAGAAGAAAAGAAATGAACGACATTTCATGGAGTTTATGGATCTCTGAACTGAAGCCAGAGTAGACTGAAGCACGGCGTTGCCGGCGTCATGATGGGGGGATGAGAGTCGTGACGTATCGGGGTTTGTTGTTTCCTTTGTTGTTTTGATTCCAGACCAACAGGATGATCGATCCGATCAGTCGACCCGATTCCTGAACCAGGAAACATCTAACCTGCTCATTCTGAGGCAGGAAGTTGAATCTTTGGTCTTTAATCACTTTTCACCTGTTTATACAGTAAACAGGTGTTTACTGAGTTTTGCAAGAAAAAATATTTTCTATTTTATTTCTTTCTATAAAAGGAAAAAGTGATTTAGTTCATAATTTGATTTGAGGAAGAAGTTGAAGAGTTTCCAAATCATTTGCATGAAAGAACATAAAAATGATGAAAATAATTTTGGGCTTTTCCCCTTTTTAATTCCAGCTGTTTTGAGTTGAACCTGCTGTGTCACACTTTGTTGAAACATTCGTCTGATCTGCAGATGATAAGTGTGCAGACGGCAGCAGGTTGTGATCCGCTCTGCTGTTCTGTTCTGTTCTGGAGCAGAAGTAATTTGGACCCCCGGCATGTCTGAGAATAAACGCAGCATGCTCTCCCCTGGCTGGAGATGATCATGTGGAGCTTATTTTTGACTCCACTTCTCTCCACAAGCTTCAGGGAAGATGTGATTAAGTCGAGTTTTTCTGAGCTGCTGGTTGACATTCTGCCGTTTGTGTGACTTTACCTCCAGCCTGTTATTTATTTGCCTCTCATCCAGCTGTCTCTTTGGCTTTCTCATCTCTCCGTCTCTCTGTCCTTGTCTTTCGCCCCCAGTTGATGCACTTTGATGCTTTTCACATCTGTGCTGCTCCGCCTCCATGTTTCTGGGTTTTATCTACACCTAGAAAGTTCAGACTTCAGAGATGAGTTCAGCTTCCATGTCTGCATGTTGATGAATTGGATCTGTAATGAGTTGACATGTTTTAACTGCATCGGTTCCGTGAATCACTCAGTTCAGCTCTGGGCGCAGAGGGACAGAAGTACAGTTGTAACATTTTAAAAAGGCCTCTGCCCGTCGAGTCGCTATAAAATCTCAGGAATAAAAGTTTTTTAATGTGTTGCATTTCCAAAAAACCTAATTAATTCTCGTTCTTTCTTGATAACCAACAAATCTGTTTTCATCAACCAGTTATTGACACTGACAGAACCGCTGCATAAACAGATTTCAAAATAAGAGCATGAATTTAAACATGTAATTAAAGACTTTTTAAGTCAATGACAAAAACATCAAAACAGACGTCAAATTGTATTCACCTGAAACTTCATAAAGCAGCCAAGAAAATTAGTGTAAAATTAGCAAAAATGTTAAAGTACTAAACAAAGTATAGCTCTGCTATTAGCACACTAGCAGAAGATATGCTTCAAGACATGCTCTATGAAATGAAATCTGAATTTTCCACAAATAATTCAAAGTCATGTTCAAAACAGATGAATCCATAATACTGATGTAATTCCTGGATTTGTCAGGTTTTGTCTTTTCTCTTTAAGTCTCTGGGAAAAACAAGGATTTGGAACAAAAGGAAACTTTAAAGTATTACATTGAGCAATTACACAGAAACTAATTGTTGTTTATGCTGAAACACACAAAGTTCACCTTGATTAACTTTATTCAGTCGAGTCAAAGGTCAGCAGCGCAGGCAGAATTAGAAACATGCTGAGGCCTGCAGAGGAGCCTCCAGGGACCGCAGTGACGGTGACTCTTCATGGCACTCAGTGGATGTGTGAAAAGAAACAACGCCTCAGTTTTCCCCAACAAAGTGTGATCCTAATGGATTCATGGTGGATGACGCCGCTGCACTGAATCAGAGAGAAACGAGGAATTAGTCAGAAGGTTTCTGGCATTCTCAGGTTTATCACAGACACACACACACACACACACACACACACACACACACACACACACACACACACACACACACACACACACACACACACACACACACACACCTGGAGCACGCCACATGCGTTCCTGATTATTAATGCAGCTGTAGTTCATTTAGCACCAGAAGTTTTCTGAACTGTCCTTGGCTAATTGCCACCTGAGGGTCCAGCAGCGCTGCTTCAGGAACGCCGTCCTGATGTCCGCTCGCTCGCTCAGAGGAAAACTGATTATGTCTGGTAACAACAGAGGCCCGAGATCCAGAATAAAATCATAACCAGCCCAGGATGGGCTGATTATCAGTTTGTTGGATGTGAAGCGTCAGACCTCAGGCCTCCATGAGCTGTGCAGCCCAGCGCCTTTCATTGAGTCCCAACTTGACTTCTTCATTTTATGGACCACAACTTTTATGGTTCACTTCAGAATCTTTTGGGTCAATGTGACCAGAAATATTTGGTCATCATATATTTCACTGATAAAAAGCCCTAATGTAAATAGAGCAGATGATGAAAACTAATCTGAAAAATATGTTTAATATCATTTTACCAGCACTTTTAGGTTACACTCTCATTTTTACACACTTTTGAGTGTTTAGAAACACAGACAAACTTAAATAATTTGTCAGAAGATTCCTCCTGCCCTCCTGAGTAACATTTTCACCATGTCGGTTATTCACTTATGAATGTTTCAAGCTAAATATTCAGTTTACAAACTAAACATTAACCTCCAAGCTAAATATAGTTAGCAAGATAAAAACAAACCTTAAAACTATATATCTAAGTAGAAAGCTACATATTTAGGTAATATGCAAATTCACTTGCCAGTAACAGGAAGTGGGCCATCAAAATAAAAGCTGGATATTACAAACCCTGCTGGCTTTGCTCATTCGCCTCATCAAGATTATTTCTTTTCATTTTATCTTGTACAACATTTACACTTAAAACAAAGCAGCACAGATTTTTATTAATGGATCTGAATCTACAGACTCAACATCATCAGGTGATCCCAGCAGGCGGATACAGAAAGGAAACTTTTATTTTGATATTCCAATTTTTAATCTCTAAGATAAATATTTTGCTTAGAGCTAAATATTTATTCTATGAACTAAATATTTAGGTAGAAACAGTTACATTTATAAATGAAGTGTAATTATTTGAAAAATTAACCTCCATTTCTTTTTTTATGTAAATAATCCAAATTATTTCTGTTACTTTTTGGCTGTATAACTTTATAAATGGCACCACACATTATGATGACACCTCTTTATATCGCATTCAGGTGAAGGATTTGCAGGATGAAAATAAATACAAATATTAATAAAATATGATGAAACTATAAGTCAAGCAAATGTTCACCAATAAAGAAATCAAAACCGCTGAACAATTAGGATACAAACAATATTCAGTTCAAGAAACATAAAAAGAACAAAATCATTGCGGTCAGAATGAATAAAATGAACATGGAGAAGAGAAAATGCTCGATATTAAGCAGTGGCTGGTTGTAGTCGCTCTGATCTTAACTTTCCTTAACAAGCCTTTGCAGCACCACAGTCACTGTGACAGAAACTTCTCCCCCGTTAAACGTTTCTCCCTCTGTAGTGTTTTACCACTCCTCTATTTTCAGCTTGACTGCAGGGCATTTCCTGCTAAGCTAAATCAGCCGCAGTGCACAATGTCAGAAATAATCCTTACCTGCTGCTGTCAGGCTCTGCATGTTTTAAAAGGTAAAGTTAACTTTAGCAAGACAGCAAAAGAAAGAAACGAAGGAAGGATGGAAATCCTCTGAATGGGTTTTTAAATATTTGTAGATGGTTGGATGGTTGATGAGGCTTTTTTCCTTCGGCTCAGTAGACTGCAGTAGTTCCCTATTTTACATAAAGATAAGATTCAGCAGGAAATTATCTCCTTCCAGGAGACCAACTCCTCTCTAATTGAGCTCAGTTTTATTCATTTTATGCAAACCAACAATCGTTCCATCAAAAGCCCACACACACAGTAAACACGTCATGATGGGTTTTTGAATGGGACCAAAATGCAGACAGGAACTCACCAGGATCACGGTGATGAGAGTTCTAATAAAAAACAAAAAGTAAACTTTCACAAAGAAGTAAAGACACTTTTAAAGAATCCGAGTTTAAAAGCTCAGCTGGTTTAACCCAAAATGCTCCCATAAGACTTTCAAGCATTATTATATGTTTTCCAGGCACATAGTGCCATTTTATAATAAGATAGCAATGTCACCGTCAGTTGGTACAAAAATGTTCTGTGGGCTTCAAACATTTCATTTCTGTTTCTACCAGATTGAATGTTCCAGTATATCAGAATACTCAGAGCGGATCATCAAGTCCAACCAGCTGGACAGCGGTAAGCGTTTCCTCACAGGCTCTGAACCGTTTCTGTGTTGTAGAAAATTCCTCATTTTCCTGAATTTAAACCCTTAATAACCAAAAAATTACATCTGGAAATGGTGAGAGTTTGTGATGTCATAATATTTCCAAAATGGAGGCGTGTCCGTTGAACTTTGGCAGAAGTTTGCACCTAACTGTGTTACGTTTGTTGGGTTTTGCTAATTTTGCCTAATTGGTCAGAAAACACAGAACATCAATAGATTTGAAACTATTTACTGTAGAGCTACAGCAATGCATTCTGGGTTCAGAATAAATGTCATTTTCTGGGTCACAGGTGGAAAACGTGAGGAAAGGAAACAGAACTGCTGTGTAAACGCTCCAAATGTGAGCATGGATATAAAAGTTTCCTTTTATATTCACAACCATTGATAAACAAAACTTCTTTACAGACGTCACTTTATTCAACTCAGAGTTTTAGAATTTATCTCAGTTTATGTAAAGCTGTCAATGCTAACTACTGTTAACCAGAATGCTAAAGTGCGCAACAAAAATGTAGCTCTGCTATTAGCGCATTAGCAGAAGTGAGTCCAGCACTAAAAGCTTCCTTAAGATAATGAGTTAAAGGAAAAGAGGGAAGGAAATCATAGAAATGTGATGCAGGAGAATAGAAAGTATGCACTGAAGTAAAAGTGATTCATGAATAAGATCAAAGACCTCCATGTTAGTTTGCTCAGAAAACCTTCAAATGTCACAAATTCATGCTCTTTCATTCCTGAAGTCCTGCAAAGAAAAAAAAAAAGCTCATTTCCTGCAAAGCAACACACCAGCTGAATAATCGCTCCTGTCAGCAAATGTCTTATCTGTCCACCTATGAATAGTAAATTCACTGCAGTCATTTAGAGAAGCAGCGTTAGCCGTATGGAGGAGCAGGAAGCAATCAGAGCAGGACTCACCTCATTCTGCCAGTCGCTTGTATCAACACAGAAACAGTAACTCCTCACCACATCAGAGCAAACACCTCAAGTCAATTATTTTCCAGAAGAGCAAACATCCAATCCTCCACCGTCGACCCCAACCGGGTCAGATTTCATCAGAGCTCTTTCCCGTCCTCTCCATTAATTCGCATCCCAAACACCTGCTACCAAACACCACAGGCTCCCTGTACTCCCTCTGTGTGTTTCAGTTATCACCATATTCAAAGGAAAGGTGGAGGAGGTGGAGCTTCCTGTGGAGAAGGTGGACATCATCATATCTGAGTGGATGGGCTACAGTCTGTTCTATGAATCCATGCTCAACACCGTCATCTTCGCAAGGGACAAGTGGCTGGTATGGTGTCCAGATCGCCTGCGTAAAAAATGCATCTTGGTTTGATGCGTCCTGCTGTCAGCGACCAGATTCATCTCAATCGGCCTTCAAATAATAATTATATTTTGAAAGAATGGATTTATTGTCATGTAAAGGTGAAAAGCAGTTTGAATGGATTTAGCTCGATCCCAACAGAGAATGTTTTATAAGTAAAAATGTACATTAATAATTTAGAAGTTATTTTCCTTCCAGTGTATTTTTTCCTGTGTTCTGTCGAACAGAAGGCTGGTGGGCTGATGTTTCCGGACCGAGCCTCCCTCTATGTGTTGGCCATCGAAGACAGGCAGTACAAAGACTTCAAAATACATTGTAAGAGCATCACTCAGGCTTGTCTGCAGTCTAATGTTTTCCCTCCTCGTGTTTCCTGAGAACTGTTTGGCTGTTTTGGCTCTGAGTGACTAAAAACAATCAGATGATGGATGGACACTTATAGAAGCAGTTTGGGTTTGGCTCTCCTGCAGAAGCTTCCCTCGGGCTCAAGCCTTGGGGGCGATAACTGACATCATGGATCAGTAAACCCCTCCATCCCATCCCAAACCGCCCAGGAGGATTGTGGGTGAGTTTATTAGAAACAGCAGAAACAGCTGACTGGTCTCACGTCTGCTCATGAAGTTCAGACTCTTCACTGTAATCCGCCGTGATTCTGGATGTAGATCGCCGCACTCTGATCTGCTCAACTCTTTTCCTGGGGCGACGCGCCCAAAAGTCCTGACTGAGAAGTGGAGTTTGAAGGATTTCTGTATTCCAGGAGCCTCCAGTGATCAATGCTGCTCCAAACTCTCTCAGATAAGTAGACAGCAAGGAATGCAAATATAGTAAATCATGAAATCCCTCTGGGCTGCTCTGACCCGTTCATCATCGCCAGCGCTCCTCTGCACTCAGGTTTTCTCTTCTTGGAGTTGTTTTCTCACACGTCACCAAAAGAGCTTGTATGAATAATTTATGTTACCTCAGGCAACAAGGATTTGCGACACAGGCCGAAGTCTGACTTTAATCAGACCCATGATAACAGAGTGTTGCCCAACAAAACGGGACTTTCAGTGCGTCACTCTGGAAAGCAGCACAAACTGTTTGGAGGAGCATCCAAAGAGCCTCCCGTTGTTTCCCAGATGCAGCCGGGCTCTTCTGGAGCATCCAAACCACTTCATGTGTTTGCAATAAAAGTTGAAGACATGTGTGGCAGAAATAACTCCATGATGCCGTCATCTTCACCAGGGTGGGAGAACGTGTACGGCTTTGACATGACCTGCATCCGAAACGTGGCCATGAAGGAGCCGCTGGTGGACGTGGTGGACCCCAAGCAGGTGGTGACCAACTCCTGCCTGGTCAAGGTTAGTCTGGGAATAAAAGAGGCTTCATGAAGGCCGATTCCAGTTGGGTCGTATCGCAGTGACACCACTACTGATCCGTTAGCGGAGCGAGGTTTTCAATTAGCGCTTCATCCAACATCGAAAACATTTAGCACTCTCAACTTCTACAAATCACTTTTCAGAAAGAAAAAAATGCTGAATTGAAATAATTGTGGATCAAAATTCCTCCACAGTGATTGAAAAGATTGACCGGTTTGAACATTTGATGGAAGCAGCTGCAACATTTTACTGCTTTTCACTGTTTATTTTCTGCTGTCGTATAAAAATCCTGAAATGTTTTGAAAAGCGATTCTTGTGTTCGTTTATTTGTTATAAAGTTTGTTTTATGATTATAACCCAGCATGTCTCCATAAAACTCTGAAGTATTTTTTAGTTCATTAATAAACTACATGAATTATTGAAACTCCTGGATTTCTCATTTCACTTTGGCTGCAAAAACAAACAAAGCTGCATTTTCCAGAAATATAACATTATTAAATATCTGTTTATATCCCAAAAATACATTACAAGTGCTGTTTGTGCTATGAATCAGTTATTTTTATAGACCTTTCTGTATTGCAGTAAATGTAGCTAATAAATAATATTTCCAGCTGATGAACATCCTGCCAGGCTGCGTTTGACCTTGGCGTGCGGCGCCCTCTCACTGTCAAATGGTGCTGCTGCTCCTGCATGACAATCGACTCGTCGCATGATTGTTCTGTCTGAACTCACCAAGACCTTAATCAGACTGCTTCAGTTTGGGATGTTTTTAATTGGATGTTAATCCAGACTTTGACTAGGCCATTCTACCACATAAATCTGCCGTTGCATCTCTGGCTGTGTGTTTCTCAAATCTTCTGCAGCCGTCAGCAGATTTTCTTCCCGGATTTGACTCCATTCCCATCCCCACAGCATGATGCTGCCACCACCATGTCTCTGGTGGGCCTCTCTATTCTATAATGTTCTCTAACTGTTCACTTTTACTTCACCAGGTAAAACATTGATATTTACAATGTAAGCCTGGGAGAGCGAAAGCAGCCTAATAGTGGGCAGCATTATCTGCATACGTAAATGGACTTTATTTTGGCGCACCTGATTAAATGGGGTTTAATACATGACAGTTTTCAGAGTTTTGAAAACCAAGTTTTCATTCCATGTCACTTCTTTCAGGTTTTGTGTACAGTTGCATAAAATCCCAAAAAAAAGCATTTAATTTTTGGTTGTAATAACTGAAAAAGTCCAAGATGAATCTGACCTGATTTAGCACCTGAGAGTCTTTCTGAAGGTCCCTGACATGAGAATCTCTGTCCTGGTGTTTCAGGAAGTGGACATCTACACAGTGAAACCTGATGACCTCTCATTCACCTCGGCCTTCTGCTTACAAATCCAGAGGAACGACTACATCCATGCTCTGGTCACCTACTTTAACATTGAGTTCACCAAGTGTCACAAGAAAACTGGATTCTCCACAGGTAGGGGGCGCCGTGTGCAGGACGGCTGGAAGGAAAACATGCAACGTTTGCAGCTTCTAAACTGGAAGCTGCAGAGATGTGGAGCTTTATGAAACTGTGAACGAGTCATTCTACTCTCTGAAACCAAGAATCAGTGAAAACAGAATTCAAGAAGTGGCCAGATTTGGTCAAGTGACAGGAGAAGTTTAGTCAAACTGGAGCAGATTCAGGTTTTTACTGGACCTGGTTTGGAGAAGCTGAAAAAGATCATTTTTCTCCTAATTGATACCTTTACTCAGAGAATCACTAAGATCAATTTTATTGAAGTTTATGCTGTTAAGGATCAACATCCAAACATTTTTAGTTGGAGTTAATTAGTCAAAACTGATGTGTGGCTGACCTCTAGTGGAAGTGGAGAAGACAGTTTGATTAGATTTGACTTTTGGCAGGTTTGGACCTTTCATGAGGCAACATTAAGTAAAAATGACAAAGAATCAATTGTTCTCAAATATAGATTCAATAATAAATTAAGGTTTCAGCTGTTTTTCATTTTTGTATGAAATTACATGAAACTACCAGTTAAAATCTCTTTAGATCTTGTGCTTTTCAATCACTTTCCACAAATAACATATCAGAAAACAATCATTTATCCTAAACTTTAAAAGTGTAGATACATTTGTGATACTTTAAATATAAAAGATATTTATCAAACATTGTTTTTTTTCTCTAAATCTTCTGTATCAATAAAGCTTTTAAATGAGTTTTATTTAGCTGAACTGAGCTAAAAGTGGCTGCTGGTCTCCAACTTTGATGCATTTCTTGACAGTTTTTGTGGAAATGATCACAATCTTCTTTTCCTAAACTGAACTCAGAGACTCTTCTTTTCCCTCTCTACCTTTCTATTGATTTTCTGTAAGATGTTTGTTTAAGCAAGATTCTCAATGTCAGACCTGAAGACTCAGCAGCCCAGAAACTTTAAGATAAAGATCTGAGTTTCACACACAGAGAGAGTCAAACTGGATTCTCTGGAAGCAAATGACACCAGAGGAGAAAAACAACCCAAAGGTCAAAGACTCCATTTCACGGCCGTCAGTGGAAACGCCCTGTCATCAGCTGCATTAGCATAAGAAGCAGAACTGGGCTGCCCAAAAATACAGAGCTGAGCCTGTCCAGCTGCCTGACGGCTCCTTTCATCTCTGAGCTGAGAAAGACGGAGGCCATGAAGCCGAAGCCAGCAGGAAGACTGAAAGAAACTCGATTTCAGAGTCTCTGACCTTCAGAGCCTCCCTGACGTCTTCAGTGACTGTCGGGTGACGCGCCGTGTGTTCTGGTGCGGAGAGCATCCAGCGCTGGACGTCTCCAGCGAGTCTCTGTCTGAGCAGATGGACGGCAGCAGAGTCCAGAGAAACTGATCAGACATCTGTAGAACCGAACCCAGATTTAAACTCCTCCACAACGATCAGCAGGGGTTCACTGGTCTCCATCAAACCAGAAACTGAATCTGAAAACAATCGGAGATTTAAAAACACACATAGGATTAATTAAACAAAACCAACGCAGCTTTTTCTCCCACTTCATTATCATGAGCTGCTTTGTGTCAAACTAAATCCTCAACAATCCACTCAAGTGTTTTGGTTTTAAGGCAAGAGGTTGTGAAAAAAGGGTGTAAATACTTCTGCAAGAATGATTTTCAGGAAGATTAAAGTCAAATAAAAATACTTGTAAAGGAAGGATACAGTTAAAATTGCTCAGTTTTAGGAATCAGCTTAAAGCAGAAGTTTGTTACTGAAAGTGAGAAAGTTTCCTGGGTTGGTTTTGGTCACTTAATGTTACAGTTTCCATCCAAGTACAAATATTATTAAATCTTCTGTTCATTTGAAGGAACATTTCTGTTCTGTTTGTCAGCATAAACTCACCTTTGGTTGCTCCTTTGTTCAGATCCTCCATTTGGACAGGTGTGTGGGCAGGGCCAACCCAGCACTTCCTGTTCCTGTATAGGTTCATGATGCATTAATGCATCTCTGGGTTCAAATGAAGGATTTTCTGTATTTATTGTGTGTAAAGCAGCTTTTGCAGCTGCACTCTGTAGATCAGGGGTGTTCAAGTCCAGTCCTCGAGAGCTACCATCCTGCAACTATCAGATGCATCCCTGCTCCAACACACCTGAATCAAATGAATGACTCGTTACCAGGCCTGCTCATAGCTGAGCCTGATCTACTGGGAGTAAGGCTGCAACTAAAAGTTGCAGGACGGTAGCTCTCCAGGACTGGACTTGAACACCCTGCTGTAGAGTTTTTGCATTTTGAATAGATGAATTTAGAATTAGGTGAATAATCTGATTCCTGCTTCTTTGTTATCATTTTATTGCTTAGTTTAAAATATTTCATAAAAACCATTAGATTTTTCATCTGGGAGCTTAAAATGGAAAAATCTTCTAAAGTGGCAGAAAATGTTTGTTAATGTCTGTTAATAAAATCCAGCAAAATGAAACTCAGTGGATTCAAACTCAGACACACTGAATGAAATAAAAAACACAGTAAGTTGCCAAATTTAAATGGTTCTGATTGTGATACAGAGAAATGTTTCCCTATCCTGCAGCTACAGATTTTTTGAAAACTTAAGTAACATAAAAATGCTTTCTAATTTATCACTTTATTTTACACCTCTTCATATCGTTTGTGCCGCTGGCTGCAATAAACCTTTTCTCCGCAATAAAAGATCACCTGATGCAGATGAAATGAAAGCTGTGTTTTTAGATGGATTTTGCAGATGTGTGTGTGTTTGTGTGTGTTGCAGCTCCAGATGCTGCGTACACACACTGGAAGCAAACCGTTTTCTACCTGGAGGATTATCTAACCGTGAGGAGAGGAGAAGAAATCGCTGGCAGCATCACAATGAAGCCCAATGAGAAAAACATAGTGAGTGTTGAGTTGAATGGATCTCATGATCATATTGTATAATAATTATAATGCACCCCTTATTAAACCGCTCCTGAGGCTGTTTGCACAGCCAGCAGGTTGTTTGCTGAAGCAGCTGCACTGCGGCTCCTTCAGCAAACAGCAGCTTCTGTTGACCTTCAGTGTCGTCTCCACCTTTAAGGAACAGACAGACACTGTTTGCTTTCTCCTGCTGCCTGACATGAACGCTCCGTTTATCAAACCCCCGGCGCCCCGCTGTTTGGTCAGAATGATAAACCTAATTGTTCTGCCTCGGTCCTGAATTCCTTTGTGCCCTCTGCTGTGTGTTTGATCAGTTGTGGTCTGAAAAACCTGCCCTTTTTGTCTCTCCTTGCTCACTCACAGCGTGACTTGGACTTCACTTTTGAACTGGATTTCAAAGGGCAGCTTTGTGAGGCAGCAATTTCCCATGACTACAAGATGCGTTAGATTGGACAGCGGCGTCCTGCAGAGCGCAACATGGAGGACGGAGACGCAGATTCCTGAGGACAGACGGACGCACAGTGGGACAGGACAGGCATCATCATGCCCTATGATGATAATGATGATGATAAAAGTGAGACTTTGTGTTTGGAGAGCATGAAATCATTTTTTGCAGACTGTTAAAATTATTCTGAATGTAAAACAAACAGGTCAGTAATATTTTCTAGCGCTGATGAATGTTATTGATAAAATTGTGTTCATGTGAGACGCAGAGCTGCACCTGTATAATGATGTCTGCATTACAAATCAGTGTGTATAAAAAGTATTCACACCCTGGATGTTTTGCCCTTCTTGTATTAATTTTACAAAACAATCATGAGAAACAAAATTAGATTTTTTTGAGAAAAATTTTTTATTGTTTACGTAAAAAATTATGACAAAAACGAGCTGCAAACCCTAACGCACTAACTAGTTCTGCTAATGCTAAAGCGCTACAGCAGCATAGTATTTAGCAGAAGCTAATGAATACTGAAGTACTAAATTCAATTAAATTGTTGAAACCCATGCTCTAAAATTCCTCTAGATATTCTATTCATATTTTGTTTTGTTGTGTCTCATTTTGTTTCTCATTGAAAATAAATCTGAGCGTTTGAACATGAAGAGAGGAAACGCCCTTCAAAATAAAAACATGAATATAAATGTTTAACTGCTTGATAACCAAACCTACAATACAAATTTCAAGCTTTATTTAAGTTGATTAATTATCATGTTAGAATTTATCTGGAAACAATAAGCTGGGGAAGCCAAATGCACTGAACCATTTCAAAGTTAGCAAAAACATGTTTAGATTTAAGTTTTCCCTCTTAATAGTTTTCAATTTGACAGAGTTTCTTTTTGTCAACAATAAAGAAAAACTTGATGATCAAAATGAATTTTTAAAAGCAATAATAAGGGTAAAACATCCAAAGGGGAGAATCTTTTTTCCAGACATTTGTTTTTTTCCTCCATGCTTTGGGTTCACAGTGAACCACGTCTTTAAATTTAGGTACGACTTTCATGTTATGCACTGGAGCGACTCACTGAGTTGAAACCGTTTACATTTGTGAAAGTTTAGTGGGTAACATAGCAGTGAGTGAAAAGTGCAGCCAAGGATGAGCAACAGAAAATGTGGTTGTTCTATTTCCTGTTCCTGTCTTTGAGTGAGCAGCTTGTGACCACGCCCACATTCTGCCACATGTAGAACTTTGTGGTTTTTAGTTTGAGCTGTGAAGTTATCCCATTTCTGACATCATTTCTCAACCACACAGTGGGGGATAAGTACTGAATGCATGTTTTTCCTCATTATTGAATGAGTCCACTGATAGAAAGTAGATACCAGATGTTGTGATGTAATGACACAAGCAGAAAATGCTTTGATTAGTTTTTCTGTAGGTTTCAATTGGAGGATTTTATTTGTAATTCCTTCTTTTATCACATCCATGTGTTGACAGTCTGTCCCACACCATGATACTGCCACCTCCAGACTTCATGGTTGTTTATTCAGTTGATGCACAGAACCACTTCTCTTTCAAACATGCTGTGTTCAATGTTTGGACCTTTTCTAACCGCACTGTGTTCCCTCAGTATTCCACTAACCTTTTAGGTTTAAGGGTGCTTTACCTTGCTGTGTCTTTGGCAGTGTCTTGCACTGAAAGTCTGCTTTAAGGACATTGTAGTTGGATGCACTACTTATTGCTGTCATGCTGAAAGCTAATTTCTGGCCTTTCTGAACTCTCCTCCAGTCTGGTTTTGTTGGTTAACCCTGTCAGATGTCGTAGGAGAAGCAACATGTCAACATCTTGCAACTATTTAGAGGATAGAAATGTCATTAAAAAACTAATATCCTTCACCCATCATTAATAGCTTCTTGTGCAATACTTTCATAGTGACGTTTTCACATGAACAAAAAACAAACTTATTTTGCACCAATAGGGATAAGATTGTTTTCTAAAACCGATGTCTTGTCTTTCCATGCCTTTATGCTTCTTCATTCAACTTTATTTATAACTTAGAGACTAATTTGTCTCAACTTCAGTGCATGTGTGGATTACAGGCATTGCTAGACATCTGGTTCAAATTCCATGTTCGTATCCCCATAAGAAAAAAAACTGAGAAAAAAACTTGCTCATTTATCCTGCTGTAAATTAATTAATCCAACCTTCTACTTTTATTTCCTTGTTTAGACTTGGCTTTCGTTAAAACAATCAATATTTCTTTAAAATTATGCTGAATAAGAACTTGCATGATTTTACCATCTTAACTCAGATGAAAACATTTACTGACTTTTGAGGCTATTCAACAAAAAAAAAAAAAAAAAAAAACCAAAACATTTGTAGTGTTTCAGAAATCTTAATCTGCATTTCCGGCTCAGCTGTGGATCCATTTCACTTCTGCTCTTAAGGTCGTTGCCAAGATTTCAACAAGCCTCTTCATGTAATGAATCAGTTTGCTCTAAATCATCTGAAAAGGTGTTGCCTGGTCAACCAGAGGTCAGTGACGGTTCTGATGTGGGTTACGCGGCTCTTCACCCAGGGCGCCATCACACTGCGGAGCCTGGAATGAGTTTTCCAGGTTTTTTCTTGCCCAGGTGATGGGAAACAGACGCCTCCATGCATTATCCAGGCTCTGCTACAGAAATGAAACAACTTGACAAATTATAGCTTTTAAGAAGCATTTTATATTTTAAAAAGGTGAAAATGCCAAATGGAGGATTATGGGTAACTATGGAAGTAAAATTATATAGGAATGCTGGCATGAAAAGAAAAGCAGTTTGAATCCTAATTTGCTGTTTTTTGGGTTAAACTAATAACCTGGTATGTCAACTGAAATTTTCCTTTTATCTTTTATATTTTGTCATGTGACCTGAAGCTGGAATAAACTGGTTTGATTTGTAATGTTGTGAATCTAGTTTGTTTAATGTTTTAGTGAGCCACAGTCCACTGATGAATTTCACAAACATCTTCATTGACATTTCCATATGTTCATTAAATTAACGACTCTTGAAGTAGTGAAACATTAGTGACAAAAATAAAGATAGATATTAAACATACAAATTACAGAACATTTTCATAAAATACTTGGCATCTAGAATTAATCCAATCTGTTCTTAAAAGATACAACAAAATATTCCAAACTGTAATTTTTGATGAAAAATAAATTGCCACCCATCAACAACAATTAGTAAAACATTAAATATGTTAAACCTGGAACAAAAACATGTGCAATTAAAGTAGTTCTGTACAATGATGCTCTTTTTAAAACATTATGTGAAGAAATGGATAAACTGCACTGAACTTTGATCAGTTAAAACTTGACCAACGTTTTAAAGGTATAAAGTTTCATGCAAAATTACTTAAATTATGTTGCTTTGCTGTTATGTGTCATTTTAAACATGATATTGAGGAAGTGAAACATTCAGCACATCTCATAATGGATCTATAAAATAACAATCTGCTTTTCTTGAGTGAAATAAATATGTAAACAGATAATTGTAATATTCAAGTTTGGCTGAATATACAACTACAACAAATGTACTAGATATTCCAGCTAGTTCTACATTTAACCTACAACATCACAATGGTACTTATTTTATTCAGCCTGAATTTACTCTGTTCTCACTGGCACATGTGATTTAACTAGGACATTTAATGAGTTGGTTAAAGGGTAGTGCTGCGTTGTGGTGAGTGTTTTGTGTTTAGCAGCAGGTTCTCCTCTTTGAGGGGCTGCTGATCAGCTGGACCGTTTTCTCCTTCTGCTGGTCTTCTTGTTCCTTCAGGATTCTGGAATAAAAGATGATCAGTGTGATTACCGCACCACCACGTTTTCACATCCACTCCAATGGTTTAAGATGAGATGTTTTCCTTACATAAAGTTTTCTGAAAGTTAAATGATTTGAGTTCTGGAGTAATTACAAATCAGAATTTACTCATAAAAAAGTGAAATACTTCATGACAAATTGTCAAAACGGATCTTTTACAAAAACATGAACGCATTCAGAGGTGGTACACTTCTGCTAATGCGCCAATTTTTCACTTGGCCCTTTTGCAAACTTTGAAAATGCATATTTAAGAACATGTTTTATTTTTGCATTAACTGCTTACCTGGCTAAATGCACCATGGACTCGGCCACATTGGCTCCAGAACATGCACTGCATTCAAAGAAGGTCATCTGGCAGTCCTTCAACCAAACATGAATATAGGATTAAATAAAAGGCAGTGGAGCAGATTAAATGCATTTCCAGGTAAAACCTGGATTCTGACCCCAAATAAAAATTGAATACTTGTAGGAATTATTTCAAATTAAGACCTTGGCGAGCCTTTCGCCCACTTCCTTCTGAACTTCCCTCTCTGCCTCTTTGTCCGTTTTGTTTCCTAAGAGCATGATGGGTATTTCCCCACCATTGCCCTCCTGGAAAGCAGTAGATGCAATGAGTCTCGGACAAGCAGCTGGTTTTACTGCAGCAGGCTCTACAGGACTGGTTCCTATCAGTCATTTCTCAGGAAAACAGACTTTTACGCTGCGGATCCGTTACCTTGACGCTCGTCAGCCACTGTCTGACTGCAGTGAAACTCTGCTCAGCAGTTACATCATACATCACAATCACACCATCAGCTTTGCGAAAGAACTGCTTGGTGATGCTGCGATACCTGCAGGAGGAACAGGAAGTGGAGCAGAAAGGGACTTTTGGTCACTTCCTCCTAATGTCACGGTGCTTTAAGCTGCAGAAAAACCTGCAGAAAGCTGAGGACTTTCATCCAAGAGATGAGAATTTCTCCAAATTTCCAGACTTTGGTAAAGGAGCTTACCTTTCCTGTCCTGCTGTATCCCACAACTGCAGCGCCACCTGGCTGTTGTCCACAGTTATTGTCTTCACACTGTAGTCTATGCCTGTATACACACAAGTTAAAAAGTGATGGAATTTATTTTAATGTTCATCTTCTTTATTTCAGTACAATCTGATCATTTTGTGAAATATTAAAAATGGCTCCCAAGGCGACAGATGAGCCACTGCTGTGTCCAAACTGAACCAAAGATGATAAAAATGTATTCGTTTAATGGTGGGCATAACATTTAATAATTAAAGGAAAGAAAAAACGGAAAAAAAATATTTACTGCAAGCCACATTTTTAGTCTAACATCTAATTTCATAAAACAGAATGAAATTAGACATTATTTAAAGCATAACTCTGCCCTCGGACAAATTTTGAAAAATACCAAAGAGGGGGCGGAGTCAAGACACTGAGGGGCGTGGCCAGGTCCTCATTGAGTCATTGCCAACACAGTGCAGCCAAACACGACTTTGCTGTTTTGGTTTTCGTTGACTGACAGGAAGTGAAAAATGTTTACCGACAGTGGCGCAGGTTCCCGGGTGGAAGCGATCGTCACAGAATCTTTGGAGGAGTGAAGTTTTTCCCACGCTGGAGTTTCCCACCAGGACGACCTTGAAGAGGCGATCAGGAGCCGAAGGAACGCTTTCCTCCTGGGAACCATTAAAGGAAACGTTGGCCCAGTAAACCTGCTGGTTTACTTTCATCCAGCTCATGTGGCGACGCTTACATTGATGGTGGTTTCCTTTCCAACCGGCTGACCTCTTGGAGATGACGGGATCTTCCGTTCCTCAGACTGCTGCTCAGGGATCGGCGATGACCTGCAGTGAGGTTCGCTCATCACATCCACATCGTCTTCATCGTCCAACCGAGTCTCCACTTCAGCCCAGTTCTGCAGCGTGTTCTGAGCCAGGCTGCTGTTCAGTAAGTAGGGGAGGTGGTCTTCTTCTATGGAGATGATCCTCTGGAAACGACTCCCTGCTTCAGCCGGGAAGGTCGGCTGGTAGAAGCCGTTAAGGTTCTGCCTCAGGCGCTGGGGGTCGGCTCCTCCTCATCCTCACTGCCAAACACCAACATGAAGCTGCTGCTGCAGCTGCTGCTGCTGCTGCAGCTGCTGCTGCTGCTGCAGTTGCTGCTGCTGCTGCTGCTGCTGCTGCTGCTGCAGTTGCTGCTGCTGCTGCAGTTGCTGCTGCTGCTGCAGTTGCTGCTGCTGCTGCAGTTGCTGCTGCTGCTGCTAACCCAGAGCGTCAGCTTCACTTCTGTGTGGTTTACCTTTTAAACACATCTGTGTTTGTTTGCTTCACTCCATCAATAACAGATCGGTGCTTCATGCTGGTCTTGGTTCCTTTTGGTTTCTGCAAAGTGAGATTTGATTTTTAATTTTTAATACACAATTCTGAGAAAAAAGATCTGATAAATAGAAAATGCAAGCAGAAAATGTTTTATACTTCTCTGAACACAACACACCTGAAAGGACATGTCTCTTTCATCCCGCAAATGTTTGTTCATTTCTCTGAAATAAAAAGACAGATGAAAACTAACGGCTGTTTTAGGGGTTAATGCTGAAAGGTAGAAACGGGTCGGCACCTTTCTGCATTACTGATCACCTCAAACATCACTGACCATCTGGGTTTATTCAGGTGCCTACTCATGTTCAGCAGAGTGAATAAAGCTCTTGGTTTTACATGCAGAGCATAAAGAGCATTTCAACTCTTCATTCCAACATTGCTTTTATTTCAGTACGTCTTCCTGCTGCAGAAGGGAAAATCACATGATCGTTTTTTTTGCACATCTGAAACTTTCATGTTCAAGTCCTGGCCCTACTAGGAACATGAGTTCATTTAGATTAAGTACATAGATAAATTAATGCATTTAACTTTTTTTAATGCGTTTTTTGGTATGAACGTCAATCTGAAGCAAAAGCAACTAAGGTTCATCTCTGCTTCAAATCTATCTGACGCTGTTGTGTTCAAGTTGTGCTAAAATGAGTTCACCCATCAGTGAAGCTATGGTAGCCTAAAATAGCATCTCAATGCTAAACATGTAGCAGCTAATGCTAATGTAGCATCTGGAGTGAAGTTCCATGAATAAGAAAATCTGCAAAGATGAACAGAAAGAAACTCTTTGCTCCAATCTGATGGTTGAAGAATCTGGAAACTATAAAACACGGTTTTATAGTTTAAACTATATAGTTTTAGTTTTAGTTATAGTTTTATAGTTTAAACTATATAGTTTTAGTTTTAGTTATAGTTTTATAGTTTAAACTATAAAACATAGTTTTATAGTTTATAGAAAACTATGAAAATAATATTGTTGTTGCATTCATATGTCTATTTAACAGTTTAGCTGCAAAAAAGGCATTTGAATTGAAAATATTACTTATTTTGCCATAAAGTATAATGACAGACATTGTAATTGATTAAAACTGTAAGCAGAGTCCCAGCACTAGTTCATGCAGACAATGTGAAACGGTCGAAGTGTTTGCTGTACCTCAGAAGGTCCAGCTGTTTGTAGAGACTCGCTCGCTCTCGCTGCAGTCCTTCAGTAAGTCTGTAGATCTCCCTGTGTACAAAAACACTCAGTTTGCGCACAGTTCTGACCAGGTGGAGGGTTGCTGCTCCTCCTACTCATAAACAGTGGATATGTGACCTTCTGTCATGTCTGAAACTGGAAAGAATTAGATGCTCTCTTCAACACTCAACTGGTAAATTTGAAGAAACATGGGGGTCCTTTCTCAACTCTTTTCAAAATATGTAATGATGTTCCAGATCAATTAGGTAAACAAATTTGATCAAATTTGTTCCATTCTTGACAGGGATGGGAACGTAGTGCATTGGCCTTCTGAGCAGTGACCTGGTGGGCTGAATGGGATTAAGTTGAGGGATTAATTAACCTTTTGTTTTGTTTTCTTTGGGTTTTTTTGTTTGTTTTTTTCATATATTATTCTATGTCAGATAAACACTTCTTTGTATTCGCAAACTGTATGTATGAATGGAAAGAAAAAACCTCAATAAAAATACAGTGATTAAAAACACTCAGTTTGTTCTGCAGTTTTCCTTCAAATATGAGAAAACAACAACATAAAGAAAGAAGGTTCTGTCAGAGTCAGTAAGTGGTGTTAAAAACATCTGAATGTTTGCTCACATCTCCTTCTCCTCGTGAAGTCGAGCCGATTGCTCCTGCAGCAGAACCAGCTGCTCCTGCGCCAGCGTCAGCTCCTGGCTCACCAGCTCCAGCTCTCGGGCCAAATCATCGTTCGTCTGCTTCAGCTTCACGTTTTCCACTTTGGTCTCATGCTGCTCACTGTGGAGTTCTCGACACTGACACTCCAACTGGACAGAAATTGTTCAAGAAATGATTTCACTTTTAAATTAAAGATATTTTTAATATAAATTTGCACTTTTCACTTTCAATTTCTGTTTTGCGTTGATGAAATTATTGGAATGTGAATTAAAGCATCTGTTTTAGCTCCAGTAAATACAGTTTTAATAAAAACTGGAGAATAAAATGTCTTCATATTGACTGGCTTAGGTGCAACCATTTTAATCAGTGTTGATGAAGAGATGCTGAATGTCATCTTTATGTTTTTATGGCTTCATGTTATCAGTTTTTCCTGCATCTGATTCTTCCTGCTCTAGCAGTTTATGGTCTGTTTGATTTTCTCTTATGAATAAAAGGTTTTGATCTGAACGTTTCCACCGACCCGTCTCTGTTTCTGGAAGAGCTGCTCCAGATCCTTCTCCTTGCTGGACTGCAGCTCCAGGTCTTTACTTCGGGACAGATATCGATCGTAGTCCTACAGCAGGTATTAAGAAGAAAGTTCACGGAAATACTAAAAAAATTGACCAAATACAAAAAGTGAAGGAAAATGATTGTCCAGTTTTTACCTGCAGTAGTATTTTGTCTTTTTCAGTTTTTATCTGCTGCTCCATTTCTTCATACAGGTGCTGGATCTCATTGTCATGTGTTGCCGTTTTCCTAAAAGGACAAGAGTCATTACTACGCAATATAAGGAAATGAGCTTGTAGTTAAGGTAAAATTTGTGGGTTTTTTAAACAGGTGACAGAAACCATGACTTTTCGGTGAGGTTGACGGCGTCTCAGACCTTTTGAGGGCGCTCTCCATGTCTCTCTTCTCCTGGTTGGCGTCTCTGATCTGCGCCATCACTCTGGCCAGGAAATGCTCAAAGTTTGACAGAAGTTGAGGCTCATCGCGGCGCAGCTGCGCCCACAGGCTGCGCACCTCTGCAGGCCTGATGACACAGTTCAACCATTTTCACTCCACTGATTTTCAGTCAAACTCAAGTCTGTACTTTGACTAGGCCATGAATCAGCTTCAGACTCCCTCTAAAGGAAGATGAACAGGTCGAGGCTTTGGCTGTTTCTGAAGAACTAAATGAAAAAGTTCATCATTAAAACGAAGAGGGAAAAAAAGATTGTAGTTTTGTAATTGTTTCAAAAATTAGTTTAAAGTAAAAAAAATTGGATTCTCAATTTTAAATTTTTTTCTTGAAATGGGAAAAAAAAATGGCTGGACCAGAAACGTGTTGAAAACCTATTCAAATGTTTTAAAAAGTGCATTTCATTGTTGCAATAAATAAACTTTTATTGAACGACAAAAACATGAAAGTCAGACTAACATTAAAAAAAAAAGTAAAATAGGCTAAATTGTCAGAAATTCCAGTTTGGTTGCATCCAAAAACACTAAGCTGAAAACTCTGGTCAACGACTTGATTAGAATTTAAATTATTTTAATTTAAAATGTTTTTTGAGATATTCTGTGAACAGAGTAACTACAAGCATCTGGGCAATTTTATTGGGAATGTCACAAAAATCCACTGAGCTTCATTTAATGTCCAAAACCATGAAGGTGATCCTGAGCTGCACAAACTGAAATGATCCAAAATGTCGTCCTGCTCCCATCATGCTGCAGAGTCAATAACTTCCTTAAATGCAGATCCAGATGTTGAGAGAAGATCTGCATGTTACACAAGATTCAATCTTTAGTTGGACATAAAAAGGGCAGATGGGGAAAAAAAAGCCATGAAAAATGTTTACGTTTTAAAATAATTGACTTTAAATTAAGTTTTTTAAAGCTTATTAATTTTCTGCAGGTCTCCTGCTCTTTAGGATCCACCAACGACCGACAGGCAGCACAGAAAACGCCGAGCAGAACCTTCCGGACCTTTACTAAAATCCTCAGCTGAGTCTTTGAAACGTAGCGCCAACATTCAGACCTGAACCTGAACTCACTGTTCCAGGAGGCTGCTGGCCCCCAGGCTCTCCATGAGCATCGCAAAGTGCTGCTCATCCTCGTCATCCTCAGCCGCGCCTGGACCCTCCTTCCACCGGGACTGGTACAGAACCTCCGGCACGCTTTCACTCAGGTTCCTCTCAGTCATGACGTCATCCACAGAAATCCTACGGCCAAACAAAAATGCACCTACAAAAACATCAAACAGAGCTCATAAGCAACAAGCAGGTCAGAGGGAGGTTGGAGTCACATTTAGTTTTGGGAACTTACTTAAACCGGAGGAGAACTCTTCCAGCGTGAGGAATCCGTTTCCATCAGAATCGAGCGAATCGAAAACGTTCTCCAGCTCGTCTGCACTCAGAGGAAGCTCACCGTTCAGCCTCTGTCAGAAAGCACAAAAAAACCATCAGGTTAACAAAATCCAAGGACACGAGTGACACTGTAGCTATAACAACTGCCATGAAGGTGTTTTATATGGAGCAGCAACTATTAGTAAAGGAGAAAGACGCACAATTTCATCTCAGTAAACCATGATGTTAAGCAGGATGTTTAATGAACTGGACCAACCAGAGCAGGAGAATCAGACAAATAAACTCTCCCAATGATTTTAAATTGTTGCTATAAAATGCATTTGTACATTAAGATATATTTATGTGGAGGAAACTCTTTGACATTGGCAGCTCATCAGGTTAAAGGGAAGATGTAATGAGATCCTCTGGTGAGCCAACAGAGCCGCGCCTCTGGGCACTGTGGCTTTCTGTGTTTACACGGTTTCATGTTGACTGAAGTCGCCCGTAAAACCCAGAGCTGGACACAGAAAGGAAAACCTGCTTCCAACAACCAGCTGTTCTGGAGAGTCTTATCACAGCAGACCAGTCCAGCTGGAGATCCTGCTCTTAACCAACAAACTGATTCAACTGGAGCCAAGTTAAAGCCTCTGACTCCTCTCCTAAATGTTTCAGATAATCCATCAATGTCCCACAAATGATTTCAAATGATTTGACAGAACAAAGTTTTCCTAACTAACCTTCTTGTTAAATCAAATACACCCACCATATTGTTGGAGTGTAATGTAACCAACACCCAAATCCAAGGAAACCACTTTAGGAGAACCTGTCTGACAACATGAAGTAGGATAAAAGGTTCACCAAGCAGAACATGTTCTGATGTTCTGATGTGAAGAAATTCAGGAACACATGAGAAAATCTGACATCAGTGTGGAAGAGAACAAAAAAACCCCTGAATTCAGACTTTCCATTCAGAAAGTGTTTGTTTTGTTTTTTTCTAATGGTGAAATATAGTTTCAATATGGCTGCTTCTTTGATCAGCTGTGGTGGAAATCGGATTACTTTACCAGACAGACATGTAAGAGTTTAAACACAACGTAGCATGTAGAGCCTGCAACTCGGAGTTAATTTGTTTTGGTCCAGAGGTTTTCCTGCTGGGAATTCTCTCCATGGTAACTGGAACGCCGTTTCCTTGAATGAGGTAAATAAGGTAAACGGAACGCAGCTTAAAACTCTGCAGGCCTCCCTGCCTCAGTTAAGGTCAGAGGTCACAATACAAAAAAATTAATTAATTTAAAAAAAGAGGCTTTCATGGGAAATTTACAACAACAAAAAAATTGTAGACTGATGGAACAAAAGTACATTTTTTAGAAGGTGGGAGTCCATCTGAAGCTAGAACATTCAAACATTCAAACATGGCCACAGTGCTGAATTAAAACAGTAGAGACACTTTAGATTGGATCATAATTCTTCCACAAAGATGTGAAAAGCTTTACAGCCGTTATCAGACAAATGATTGCAGCTGCAGCTGCCAGGATTGTCACAGCCGCTTATTTGCTTTAGGTAGTAATTCGTTTTTCACAAAGGGCCACACTGGGCGGACATTTCCCCTTCATCACTTAAATCACTCGAAAACAGCTCTGTGTATTTACTCAGCTTATCTTTGACACAAAGATTTGTTTAATGATTTGAAACATTTCACAAATAAAGTATAAATCATTCAAACAGCATCTAATAACAGTTGGTTGAACTGCCTCTAATTAGCAGATCATCACCATAAACAGCAGATCAAAGCTCCTCCTGAGTATTTATGATCCATGGAAGTGGAGCATTGAAGTGGCTCATCAAAGCCCTGGATGAGCAACTGATGGACCAGAGAATCTGCACAATAATGCAGGTGGAGAGGCTGCGAGACAAAGAGTCTCCGTCTCTTTCATGTTGCTTTGAGTGAGCTGCACAGCAACATCACGCTCCTGTTTGGTATCAGTAATGAGCGCTCTGGCTGTCCCTGCATTCTGTTCAGTGGTGGGACAACAAAGCCATAAATGATTCTTTATTCTGAGAGGTGAAAAGGTTCAACGAAAAACACTAAACAAATCAGGAGTTTCTCCACTTTCATTTAATTACATGTTTCCTTGCAAATCTCTTCTGATCTAATAATATTCAAACTTCTAAACAATCAGGTTTTATCTGATTCCATTTCATCACATGAATCCATTTATTTAAGAATAAAGATGCAACAAGGATTTGGGTGCAATCTCCAGCCAGCAGGCTCACCTGCATGTCCCGGCGGGTGATGAATCCCTTGTTCTCCGTGTCGCACATCTGGAAGAACTGGTGAGTTTTCTCCAGGATAGTGTTCTGTCCCACATCTGAGCTCTGGCTCCTCCTCGAGTCGTCGTCCTCTGCACTCGTTTGGTCGCTGCCTCCTGGTGTTTGGAGCGTCGTCCGGGCCACTGGTGTCGGGACACGGCGCAGTGAAAGCTGCCATGGTGTTGGCGAGAGTTTTCTGTGAGCCAGCTGCAGACAGAGGGCTGGAGGAAGTGGAGCTTCAGGCTGCTGTGGAACCGAGGCTTTCAGGAGTGTCACTGATTGTCATCTCTTAGCAACCTCCTCTTTAATCAGTAGATGAAACCTATGAGGAGCACAGAAGGAGGGTCTTCAGTTACAACCTCTGGTCCAGTAGACGCAACAGGAGGAATTTACTGAATCACAAAAATAGAGTCCTGCACAACATTCACACACTTTGAAGAATCACTTTCAGAAAGTGATTCCTTAGAACAGATCTTTCACTCATGGTTTTCATTTTTTATTACTTTTGAGATTTGCCGACTGCGTTGCCAGTTTAGCCTTATTGACCACAGCAGGTGTTGGTCAGAAAGCATGCAGAAAGCCACCAGTGACCTTTGCTCTTTGTATTCGATGTTCCCCACTGAGACTAATGACTTCTGACAGGTGAACCTTTGCTTTATTGACTGGCTGATGTAACTCAGACTGGGAGCACTGGTTTGGAAGACTGCCTCCCACTTGCACTCCTTCAGTATTCTTGATTAATTTATGAGTGATGATCCATATTAATATAGATACGATGGAGACAAAACAAAACATGTAGAGAAACTGACAGCAAATAATTGGCTTTAGGAATAAGATAAATGATCCAAATAAAAAACAAAATCAGGTTCAATTTCAGTTAATTTGGAATTTAAGTCCAGTTCTTCCAAACTCTAATCCCAGTTCACCCTGCAGCATCTTTCATATTCCACAATCTAAATGTACTCCATCAAAGGAGATAAATAGTTCGCATATTTTTGGAGATATTTTCTGAATTTGTTTTGAAGTTGGAACAAAATATTTTTGCTCATGAGGAAACAACAAGTCATAAGAGAACCAAGTTCAAACAGTTTGGAAAGAGATGGAGGACTTTTTAACTCTGCTCACGATGCATTCACTGTAAATCGGAATTTTTTAAACCTGAAAAAGAAGGCAAGGACAACATAATGAAAGGCTCTAGGTAATAGTATTAAACCATATTACAGCCAGGACAGCCAGTAAAAGTTTGACTCATTTATGCTGTGATTAAATACAACCAGTTTACAATGGAGACAAATTTACTCCATTTACTTCAAGAATAGTCACTGAATCGGTAATAAAATAAATTGAATCAGAAGAATGGTGAGAAAATCTAAGCGTTAAGATCGATTTAAAATCAGACTAAAAGACTGAAAAACATGAATCATGTTTACCAGCCACAGCTGAAAGTTTGCAACGTTCATTTCTGGTTGAGTTTGCTGAAACTGGTGGAGAGGAAAACAAGAACTGCTTACATCAGGATCCATATTTTCTGACTGGATTCCTGTTTGCACATCAGTGAAGGTGAAAATGTTTCCCCTCTGGTTTTAGCCTGGCCTGCTTTGCATGCAGCCTTTATCAGTTTTAGGTCTCGACATGTAACAGCTGTTAGACCTGCAGCAGTGAGCAGCACAGGGTCCAACCACAACCAGGCTCTGCGAAACGTCCTAGTCCAAACCACAAAACAACACGATCTGCAAAAGCGCAGCGATGAAGGACCTACATGTGAACAACAATCACCCACCGGATCATGAACTGTCATTGAATCAGTTCAAGCAGCAGGAGTTTCATCAGACAACCTGCTGCTTGTTTTCTCAACTCACCTGAAACTTTCCCCGCCTCGTTTCCACGCCGTCCTGCAGGAAATAATCCATCTGAGAAAAAACAAATGCGTTAGAAAACAGGAATCACGAAGTCAACAAACATGCAGCTCCTTCAAACACCGGACTGAATTTCTGCAGCAGCTTCTGGGTGTGATAGAAGTTATTAATATCGAAAAGCTGCAATAAAAGAAACAAACTGCAGATAAAGTAAACAGGTGAAGCTGCTGCAATAAGATAAAACAAGTTCTTCCTCCCCGTCATTGAGAAACTTCCTCTTTCTGAAGTTTATTCAACAAACGCAGCATCATTCAGGCTCGCAGATAAACTTTCAGTGGGTGAAACTCACTTCGCTGTGACGCCGAGCTGCTTCTCACTTCAGCTGAAAACCTGAAACCCTGAAAACCTGAAAACTTTCAGCTGAAAACCTGAAACCCTGACAACTTTCAGCTGAAACCCTGAAAACCTGAAAACTTTCAGCTGAAACCCTGAAAACCTTCAGCTGAAAACCTGAAACCCTAAAAACTTTCAGCTGAAAACCTGAAAACCTGACAACTTTCAGCTGAAACCCTGAAAACCTGAAAACTTTCAGCTGAAACCCTGAAAACCTTCAGCTTCCCGAGCGGCTGGACGCAGTTTTGATCTCAGACGAGCCGGAACTGAACGCCTCAAACAGCAGAACCCGCCGTGCGGCGTTCACGGTCCGCAGGTGACGTCGCAGCTCCGACACTGCAGGAATTTCTCTGCTCTGTCGTGATGACCGAGGGGAGGGGCTTCGACATCTGCTGTTACCTTGGCAACGCCAACACGGAAGTTAAAGCTCATAAGACACGTGGTGTGAAAAAAAAAGACACGTGGTGTGGAGGAAATAACTGAAAGTGTTTACACCGTAAAGTTTATTTTCCAGACACGCACCAATATTTACACATAATAACTGAATATGACTGAAAAGTGAAACACATTGTGGATATGAATCAGTCAAAGATTAATGTTTTAATCTGACAAACAAGGTTCATTAAATATGACCAGTACTAATGATGATGATGATGATGATGATGATGATGATGATGATTAATATGTTATTTAAAAGCTGCATTTCAGAACATAGAAACTCAACATACAAGAACAAATGAAACCATTTAAACCAGAAAAAAATTAAATAGAAAGCCGAAAATAAAATGGTGCATGTTGATATCTTAGCTCTTTATTCAACATTTAATTGAATTGCTCTAATTAAGTATTTTTAGTGAACATTTTCAGTTCGTTTAGATTTTTAACAATGTTAACGTTCATGTACTGCTGAAAGCAGCTGTTTTAACAAACAGCTTAAAAACGAGTCAAGAGAACAGGATAAATATTCAGCTAAACAGCCCAAAGTTTTACAACAAAAAATGCAAAATGTGACTAAAGAACGGCTCACATATAGATCTGGTGATTAATAACTGGATAGAAACTGATATCCAGATGGATTTCCAATGTTTCAGATGATTTTCCAGGTTAGTAAGAACAGCAGAATCGTCCTGAAGGTCAGTAACTGTGAATGTATCGGTGAATGAATGAATCTTTCTGTGTTTGAATATATCTGATGAAAATATTGCTTTATTAGAACTGAAGCTCATCATATGTATCTCCACAACCATTGGAGTCTTCATCCTGATGCTCTTGTTGAACTTCAGCCAGCCGTCTTCACTACATCTGGATACAGAGACGTATTGATTTCCTGTCATCTAATTGGCTTTTAAGGTCAGTTATTTATTGATTTATTTGGGCTCATGACTAATTCTTGTCCTTTTGGACGAGCCGCCCACACGCCTGGGCTCTGCACCATAAAGTTGAGGACAACACGGTGAAACTTCAGGAAGTCTGCAGCAGGTTCAGCAGGTGATGTGCTGTCAGGGGCCCATCTGGGCACCCACTCCTTTGGAAACTTTCTGGAGACGCTCCTGCTCATTTAGGCTTTACACTCGACATGACATGGCTTCAATCCAAGAAAATAATCTTATTTGTAATTTTAGGACACAGAAATGAATGAACACATCTGGGCAGAATTGTTGGCATCCCTCTATTAGTGAACGAAACATTATTATTATTATTATTATTAATAATAATAATAATAATAATAATAATAATAATAATAATAATAATAATAATAATAATAATAATAATAATAATAATACATGTAATGTTTGAGTTTCTGTAAATGACAGTGAGTCCTCTCCACCTGTCCACAGGTATTCAGCTGAACTCTGTCTCAGCTTTAACGGATTCTTTCTCCAGGTGCTTCAGCTCCTTTCATAGATGCTCATCAGGATTTAGATCAGTTCTCATATAGGCCCATCCAGAACAGTCCAATGTTTTGCTCTCAGTTCATCTTGGCTGCTTTGGGTCATTATCCTGTTGGAAGATCCTTCGCCTGAGACTGAGACCAAGTTTTCTGACACGAAGCAGCACATTTCTCCAGAATGCCTCGGTAGTCTTGAGATTTCATCATACTCTGTACCAGTTTTCCTCCTGTGACCAGAGAGGTTGCCTACAGTCCCATGGATCTCAAAACTCTTAATAATCTGAGGTCAATGGGGCATGAAGCTGCTTGGAGGTGATTTTACAGCCTTTACCTTTAACATGCTGGTCTGTAATTTTCTTTCTAACCTGCTGGATCAACTCTCTCCTTCCTGTAATCCATGACAAACAGCACAGTTCCTACATGTACACTGTTAACAGGCCAACTGACTGATTCATTAGAGGACATCATACTTTAACATGTCTCTATCTTGATTTTATTTTCTGACTAACATTATTTCTGACCAGGAATCAAAATTCAAATTTTCTTTGTTTCATTGAAAATCTGATTGTTATTTCTATCAGCAATTTTGTCTGGGTGTGAAAAGAGATGGATTTTTTTTGTGTGCAGATGTAGTACCAAGATAACCCAGAAGAGGGCAGTACAGGATGGATTTTTAAAATGACACAAAGAGATAATTATCTTTGCTACATATTATTTCTTCCTGTTATAGAAGTCAGCATTTTAACATCCTATGTTGAAGCAGATGCCTAAATAAAGGAAACTTTTCATCACTTGAAAACGTTTAATGTTTCGCCCAAAGGCTTCTTCTCTCATGATCATAGGTTACGATGTAAAACGCTGATCATTCTCATCCATGATCAGAGCAGAGGGATCATGTTGGCTGAGAGGTGAAACAGAGTCTAGTTGCCTTCAGTTTGGGCCCACAGACTCTTTTATATTTCAACCTCTGCTGCATGAGTCTCCTCTCATTCTTCTAAATCATGTCAGCAGCAGCCATGCATGGGGACATGCAGGTGTGAGGCATGTCCCCATGCAGGATACGCTGGTCATGGATGTTCCACACATGTTGTTCCTTTGATTTTCTCTCCTTCAAAGTGTTTTTTGAAACACTCATCTGCAGGAATTAGATGAACGAGTCGCATTGCTTCAGTTGGAGCCAGATGTGTTTACACCGCCGGACACTCTGGGATTATTAACACTACGATGGCATCAAATCCTGATCCTGTGTTAGCAGTGAAACATGCATTTCTTATACATGTTATCAGCTGCAGGTCCCTCACCCAATCATTTAATCCCACAGAGGAAAAGTAAGACGTAGCAGCTGCCACCACTGCTGGGAGCAGCTGACGTCACAGTTGGTTGGTTGGACGATGGAGGATGTGGTTGTGGCTCCTGAAGTCACAACCACTTCTGTGACTTCAGGATCCTGCTTTTCTCTCTGTGGTTCTGGGATTACACTGATCATATTTATGCTTGGCTAAAAGCATTTCTGTCTGTTCTCAAACCATAAAATCTTCTCCTAGGTCATCTCAGGTTGAACTACACCTGAGATGAACACCATTGAACCTTAATGGTCAGGTTAAATGACCATTAAGAGCCTCCAGGGGGCAGCCTTCTTCAACCCAAGTCAGTGGTGAATAAATTACATCCCTGACAGTTGATTTCTATAATCACAAACCTGACACAACTGGGCCTCATATGCAATAAAACATTATTGCAGAGCAGAAACTATAGTTTTAATGAGTAGCTTCGGCTCTTACAGTTTATTGTCTGCACATATTTGCAAACCAAAGAAAAATATGTTTATTCCTGGTGTTTTGTGGAAGGGAGTTGTTTAGAGTGGAGTAAATAACTTTGTACTGTGGGAGAGTAAATATGGACTATAGTGAAAATGTTGATTTGTTTTTAATGTGCCGTTGTCTGGGAGCTACAGCTAACTTAATTTGCAGTTACAGGAAAACACCCCGTTGGTATTTGTGTCTTCCTCGTGTTTCTGCTTTCATTTGTTACGTCCATGTATCGCTGTGCAGCAGTGATGAAGAGCTGACTCGTGCGGGTTATTTTCCAAGAAAGAGGAGAGTTTGGCGTGAAGTTATGTGGCATCCTGGCAGCTGGCCGAGTTGGACTCACAACAGGAAGACGGGAACATTTTCTTTTACCTGATCCACTGCAGGATGGATACAGACACACAGAGAAACAAAGTCACACAACACCAGAACGTTTTTTAGATTTTATAGTTATCTACATAACGCAAGGGAGGAAGATCTGCTCTCAGCTTCTCACCTGGGATTTCTACACATGCTTAAAATAACTTTATACCTTCTGCATGAGAACCAAATGCAACAAGACAGGAAACATTTCTTCTCATTAAATTATTTCTTCAGGTGTTTATAATGACAACAGGTGATCTTCCTATTATCTAATTGTAGATTTGAACATTATAGCAGTTAAAGTAAATCAAAATGTTTTTATATTCAGTTTATATGTCATAATAATTATGACAGAGAAAATGAGTAACACTGATCACACTTTCATCAGTGGTTATATTAGGAATCATCATCGTCATCATCATCACATCATCATCATCATCATCAGGACAGCTGTTCTCGACATTAACTGAGCACTCAAACGTTTTTATTAATGTTTCCAGTTTAATATGTTTTACAAAGTTCTTACATCCAAAATTGCACAAACATGAATGAAATGAAATATGACTAAATATGACTTTCATACCAACCACTAAAAATAGTTTTTTAATAAAAGAATCATTGCTGCCATATTTGAATGCGTCCCGTTGGGTTTGTTTCCACTGACTTTGGTAACCTGTGCATGTTTTATTTGACCCAGGCTTTCACGTGTCAAATTTTACAACCCATAGTAGTTAACTTTGGGCCCAAAGGAGGAAAAAAGGACAATTTTCAAGCCTGCAAAAGTTGAGGATAAGTGCTACTTACAAAAGTAAATTGCAGGTGTTATTTCAATCATGCCAGAAATCCATTTTGGGGGTAAACTTTGAGTTTGAGTGGATGAAGCAGAAACTTCTGGGTGTAACAAAGAAATCACATTTTATATGTTGCGTTTTAAAGCAGGAATGTCAAACTCATTTTGGTTTTGGGGCCGCATTCAGCTCAACCTGATCTCAAGGGGCCGCACAAATTCACTCATTGCAAGATTAAATAGAACTAATGAAAGTGGACTCGTTGATTTTTATATTAAACAAATTTCACTTTTACAAAAATATTTATGAATAACTTCAAACTTTTTAAGAAAAGTATTTACAATTTCAACAATAATTTTACTCAGTTAAACTGATCACAGTGATTGTACAAAGTTGCAAAACATTTATTCAGTTTTTGGAACTTCAAACATTGTCCTGCATGACAAATACATCAAACAGATAAAAATTACCAATGATTTAAAATCAATTTTCTACATCTGGGAAGCAATTTAAACAAATTAGCGAGCTTCACACATTTGAAATTTTAAGTGTCAGGTGTTTTTAAACGGATATTTGATTAAGTACATTTGATTAAGCCTTTCTTGTTGATGCATAAAATATATACTTATAGAAACACTTTCATACATAACACGTACTGCATGCATGAGAAATATTTCACTCAGCAAACTGATGAATGACTGAGAGCTCTGGCTCGGATGAAATGAACAGTTCGGACAACCACCTCCATGACATGGTGCATTTTAGCGACTTGCAGCATAATGCTTCCTGATGCAAAACACAATGAAATGTCCAAAACTTTTTCCAATTATAATGGTCCGCCTGGGGGCATTTAGACCCCGGGCCGGACTAGATCGTTCAGCGGGCCGGTTCCGGCCCGCGGCCGTATGTTTGACACCCCTGTTTTAAAGGAATACAAAGAAACAGGATTTCTGTGCTGTTTGTTAAGAAACAGCTCAATCTGATCATATTTAGGTTAAAAGAAGGTTTCATTTGCTTAGAGGAGGATTTAGCAGTGGCTGCCTGGAGGAGCCTGAGAGCTGGGATGGGAGGACAGGGAAGAGGGGAAGGAAGTGCAGCCCTCAGGGTTGGTCCTGGAGCAGAAGCTCCTAAAGGTCAGTGATGCTCCAACAGGAAGCTGTGAGGAGGTTCACTATGAACTTGCATTTGGTCTCAAGAGGTTTCATGAGATTTTCCACTGAGATCTGAATGTTGGAGTGAAATTGTTTCGTTTTGCTCCTGCCATGTGACACCACACACTGCACAACGAAACCTCACAATGTATCCTCATTAACATCACTGATAGCATTATTTATCCTCATGGACTCAGCCTACTTATGACTCAAACCCATGTGCATTTTCTGAACCTACGCTAATTAATTCACAGGTTGATTGTGTATATTAGTGAGACACAATCTGAGCTCACAAAGAATATCACTTATTCCTCAATAGTTTTCCATTCTTTTATAATGTGCAATTTTCTTTCATCCATTTTTGTTGTGTTAAGTTTTAAACTCCTTTCATAATGATCTTAAAAAAGATCTTAAAGTCATGCAGAAGCCTGAATATGGATATTTTTAGACGCAGAGGAAAAATGATCCGACCTCATCTGAAGAGATTTATGCGGGTCGAGGCAGGGAGCGACTGGACCTCCTACTGACGATCAGTGGGCCGGAGGGTACCGCTCTCCGACTGGGTGGTACCACTTGTCAGACGTCTGCTCTGACCAGAAGTCAACACGGCGGCCGGGCCAGCTTTGGGTTTGGCCCTGCACACTGAAGGTCATCAGTCACAGAGAGCAGCAGGGGAAAGAGGGAACGATCCAAAACCTCAACCAGAGTGGAACACGGAGAACCCGTTTTCCTGAACCATCCTGAGGCCAGATTTAATAACCGGGTGCAGAAAGATCCTCATCCAGGAATCAAACATGATCTGGGCTATAATTTACCTCAAGGTTGATGAAGATTCCAGCAAACGTTAATTTTTATAGATATTGCATCAGTCCAGTTAATCCAGTGTGAAACTCATTCAGCTCCAAAACTGACAAGTTTCTCTATTTTCCAGGAAATCTCCTTTCTGTTTGGTCAGGATTTGAAGTTTGGTCCACTTTGGTCCAGCTGAGTCAGCAGCTCCACTGCTGCCTTCAGATAATCACTGATTATTATTATTATCCCTGTTGGACCAGTTCTTCTTTGGGATTATCTTGGCAAGAGGAATATGTGACAATTTTATAGTTGAAAAAACATTAATAGTCATGCAGATATTTATTTTGCCCTGAGTTTTATCATGAAGATCACAATATGAGAGCAAATGGACTCAGAAGTGGCAGCTGGCGGCACTTTTCCCCCGTTAGATGTGGGACGCCGGTTTGTCCCAGACTGGGATTAAAGGGGGATTAGTTTTGTAAATCTTTATACAAAAAAGTTACCAATTCATGAAATGTTCTCTGACTGCTTTCATTGCTAACATTACGGTTTAAATTTCATTCATAAGCAGAATAATTGCAGAAATGACTGAGGTCCATTTTCATCAGCCACTAAAGATTTGAGAAGTTTGGTAAAACAGCTTTTCACAGAGCGAGGATAAAAAGACAAATTTAGTTGTACAAGAGCTTTCAGCACCAAGAACATTTACTGCTGAATAATAATGAACGGAAAAATGAAGAAAGTTTACATGGAGTCACAATTCTGTGGTTCTTAACAGGGAGAAAAGAAGTGCTGCAGGTAATCTTTTACTGGTTCTTTCCACACATAAAACGCTGTTTTAATGATGTTTGTACTTTCCCTCCAACATGATCATTTATTCCAAATTGAGCTTTGACTAATTGAACTACAGAGATCCAGCTAACTGCTGGTGGAAATGCAAGCAAGTGACCTGGAAACAATTAAAGCAGTTTGGTCAAACAGCAGGTCAGTCAGCTCATTAGCAGGGCGATGATCACTTTCTGTTTCCCTTTGGCGGTTGAAGAAAAAAAGCATCAGATGCCTTTAATTCAGTCATAAAATGGAAAAGCATGGAAGGATTTTATTTTCCACAAGTATCTGCTTTAAACGCTTTTTGAAAGTAACACACATGGCTGTGCAGAGCGACTGCAGACGGTTTGGTCTCCCTCAAAGCTTCATCTTTAAAAGAAAAGGAGCGCAGTCATGAAGAATGAGGGATACTCCTTTCAATATTCAGTTCCTTAATGAAAAATGTTCCCACATTTCTTATTCATCCCTCATGAAAAGAAATCATGTTTTTAACACCCAAGCAACAATATTTAGCTTTGATTCTCTGTATAACAGGATCTGCAACATTTCACCGTCACTTCACCAAAATGAAGCCATTTACAGCTGAAAACGTTTCATGATCTTTTAGAAAGAAAGTCTCTCTGCTCTCCTTCTCATTTTTATTTCAGTTTTTAGACTTTAGAACAAGGAAAGTCACAACATGTTGATATTTAGCCTTTAGCTCTTTTTCTTTGAATGGAAGAATCAGAGAATCTGTGAGCTGTTTTGTGATGCAGCTCTCAAACGCCCGGTTGGTTCCAGCGGTTCATCCTGAAGCAGGTTCTGCTGATTGGGTCCGTCTGTTAGAACTGATGTTTCCTTTCATGCCTCATGTTTGCTAAGTTTGAGGGATTTTTGGAAACGGAACAACTTGACATGATACGCTGTGTGTCTTTAGACAGGAAACCTTTTTAAAAGTTGCCATTCAGATGTGCTGTGATGGTGTCATGACCAGGATCAAACTGGAATCTCATGTTTTTCAGCGTAAAAATCATTTAGCTGCTGGTTTTGTGAGTCCTGAGACATATTGTAAACACGCTCGACCCAAATGAAACAAGTGGAATGAGTGCAGTGAGGAGGAAATGTGTCCAGCTCTGCAGAACAAACTGATCACCCTCACAAGCAATCTTCTAAAATGAAGTCACTTTTTTCAAATTGATGATGGATGGCGCACTTCTGACTTTTATTTCTGCTGCTTTCGTTTTCTTAATGGCCGTGTTGAGCTGGCCCCTCTGTGCATATTAATCATTTTTGAGTGTTGCGAGTTGAGGGAACACTTTCAGAGCTGGCCTTAAATAAACTCCACTTCTGGCAGAGTGCGAGCGCCCACTCTGGGAAAGCACTGCTGGAATGATAATCTGATGTAAAGTAGGCTGCTTTGGCTTCAATCTGCAGAGATCTGGGACTATAATCTGTCACTTTAAGGGATATAAAGTTAAAGACGTGCATAAATCTTCTTCAACAGATTTGATGATCTTTAAAGTTTATGCTGGAAAGTTGTGAAATGTTTGTATTTTACCTGTAATTTTTATTTTTTTGAAGCATAAATTGTATTATATCCCAAAGCCTCCAGCAGGTGCTGGAACAACCTATGAATAAAGCCGAGTTCATAAAGCTGAGATCTTATGAATTAATGAATAAATCAAAGAATAATGTTGAAATTCATAGTTTTGTTCCTGTTCTCTTATGATGGAATAACTTAGTTCTTAAAAATATCCCATTCCCTGGCAAAAACCTTCATGTAAATCTCTTTTACCACATTTTTAACAAACTGTTTCATCCTAAACATTTTTACTGATTCAAAAAAAGAAATAAAATTGTCTTGCAGTTTAAAAGTTTCATGTTGCACTTTTGTAACAAAAAACAGATGGAAGCAGGTCAGATCCGGTGGACTGACAGAAACAGATTTTTTTTCCTTTGTCTTCTGCAGGTGCAAACAAGTACAGAAAGAATAATAATGGAAAAATGAAACAAAATTATAATTCAGAGATTGATTCATTCCAGTTTAAGTTGTTGAAGATTATCCCTGTCCTGCAGGTTTCCATGTTGCGGCTCAATCTGCAGCGAGAGGAAAAGCTACTGCCAGTTAATCCTGCTCATTTTTACCTGCAAATCCTCAGAAAAAAAATTTCCGACTCACAGGATTAAAATGTTTCAAAATTAAAGTCAGAATACATCAAAAGTCTGATCCAGTAAAATGTTCACTAAAGCCAACAAATCACCTGAAATGTGACATTTTCTGTTGCTCATTGTTTACAATTATTTCCATTTTCCTGCTGTTAATCTGTAATCTAAGGATTAAGGATTAGTCCCTAATTAATATCCCTAATGTCAGGTGACCCACATTCATCAAGTAGAAACCATCCGTCTTATAGGCCTTTTAAAAATGTTTTCCCAAAATTCCTCAACAGAAATTCAGAATTTTTTGCTGTTTTGTCAAAATAAATTTAGCTGCAAAAGGGAAAAGAAACTTTGTCCCTTTACTTGTTCAGTCTTGTGCTTGTCTCTGGTGGAATCACTCCCTGCCTGCAGCAGGCTCCAGCAGGGGAAGCCTCATCAGAAACAACACAGTGTAATTAGTTTCTACTTTCTGTCATCGCTGTGCGTTTTTCAATAGAGACACAGTTACAGCCTTCATCCATTTCTGTGACCGACCAGCAGCTGTTTGATTGGACCAAAGTTAATGGACCTGCATCAAGTGTTACTGGAATCTTTCTGCATGAGTTAAATGAAATATGGAAGCTGAAATGGAGGGAAATAATGCAGGGACGTTGTTGGGATAAGGACAATGAATGACAGTTTTTCTAAAAGAATAATTATTTTGCATGCATGATATCAGCTGTGGTGGATGAGCTTTGATTGGTGAAGTTTCTCCTGAATGTCTGACTGATTTTTCTCCTTAACGGCTAAAAACTAACAGCCACAGTACAGCAAAGTATCGATAATATCAATACCAAATCTGTATCAGAGTGATTTGGTATTGTTAAGGTAGTTTCAAATTCCCTATCAAAATTATTTTTATTTTTATTTTGTAGTTTTTCAGTTCTAAGTCAAGAAAGATTTAGTTTTGATTTGCTTTGAAATAATCATTTTATTTAAGAAGATGCACATAAATCATGTTAATATGTTCTTTAAGTGGATCTGCAGAGGTCCAGAACAGTTCCCAGAACAGAACCAGTCCTGGTTCTGATGCAGAACTCTGCACTCCTCCAGCATTACTGCTTATGCAAGTATATCAAAAATGATCTAATATGGAGATTTGAGGCTTTTGCAAAATAAAAAAAATCCTCAAACCAGGTAAAATGCAAACATAATCACTATTGCCTCTATCCCTTTAAAACAATTTCTCCTTTGCTTAAAACTGTTGACATGTCTTCACTTTAATTGCGTGGTTCTGAATCTGAACTCATTTAAATGGAGAACATGATGCAGAGCGAACCCAGGCGACGCTGCAGTAAATCACAAAACACAACATAAAGTTGAGTTTATTCCATGTTTTCATGTGTTTTTGGTTTCTCTTGTTTTGTTCCTGTGAAGTAAAATGTGTTCTGTGAAGAAGATAAGAAGCTGAGCAAGACATGAATCAAATTTCTTCTTTTCCATGCTAATCCAAAATGACATATGGTGCAAATCTGCAGAGCATATAGCCAATAACTTCTTGTGCATACGCTGTGGATGGGCACACAGGGTGACCCGAGTGCTGCTCTGCATCCCAGGGAGGAAGAGCGATGAGGTCTGATCTACACACTTCAGAAGACATTCCCTCAGGTTTACAAAAATGTTGAACTTTTTCTTCTGACCTTCTGAAATAAATTGCAGCAGGTCCATTCTTCCCTGACTTCTTATTGATTTATAAGCTTGAAAAACGTACATTTTTTATGTGATGAGTTGTGCACAAGGTTTGTTGTTAAGAAGAATGACGTGAAAAAGACATTATTATCCCTTTGTGAATTTTGCTACAACAAATAATGGTGAAAATATGATCTGTGTTAAAGTTTCTGAAATGCAGAGGACTTGGAGCAGAAAAGCAAACTTTTCATGTTTGTTTGCACAGATTGTGCTGCTTTATTGTTACGCCGGCCCTGCAGGGCTCAGAGTGCCGCAGCAGCAGATCTCTGCATGTGGCTCAAACTTTTCTGCAGATTTACAGAAAACCGACTAAAAACAACAATTTGATCTGTAAACTAAAACTGAGTCACTTATTGTTTTGTTGTGATGGTAAATTTCATAAGTATGATGAACATGAAACCTGCCTGTCACGTTTAGTTTCTCGGAGGTTGAACTGTAAGTGAGATTGTTTTCGGGTCCATTTGCTGACTCAGCAGGTGGGGAGTTTCGTTTCCCAGTAGCAGATTTTGTTGCTGCTGCACATTTCTGTTGTTTTCCATGTGATCTGCACTGACACTCGAGACGCTTCTGGGGCTTTTTGCTGTCAGTCGCTGAAGGCCAAACCTCTGTTTGTTAGGAAGTGATGAGTTTCAGATGGGAACAAACAAACTGTGGCTTTCATTGTGAGAAGAACGAAGCTGGTCTGGGTGAAGTGTGTCTTTCTTCTGGTCATCATTCCCATCTGAGTAGGTTATTTTTAATATGAATGCGCCTTATGACAAATTCTGTTCATGTCTCATGAAGGTTAGATGTTAAAATGAAGATCCTGTTCATTGTTTAGTTCTCTAACCCACAGTAATAATGGCCTCCACTGAGTCTGGATGGATTTTAAAGTTATTCAGAGCAGACAGCATCGTCATCAGATCATAAGTCAAAGGAAGACTTTTGACAATCTGCCAGCGCCTCTTCAGACAGAGTAGTGAAAACAGTGGATATGTGTGACTTTGGCCCTGACCTGCAGAGACCCACAACAACCCCAGCAGCTTCCTGCCAAGGAATGAAAACGTCCTAAACACAGGAAATGACACGGTTTGGGTTACATTAAATACATATGCACACTTCAACGTGTGATGTATGGCTAATGAATGAGAGGGGAACTGATTAGAAGACACTCCATAACCAGCCAAAGGGGAAAACCCAGGAAAATGACAAATTAAAAGCTCCAGAGAAAAGCAGTTAACTCATTAAGGAATGTGTGATCAAAGGGATGCAGGTTCATGGAAAGAGATGAGAGGCAACAGCAACAATACAGACAGTTCAACTGACTGTGACAATCTGACATGAATGATACCCAGGACACCTTTCTGAGCCGGACTCACTGTCATCTGCACAGCACTCTGACAACATGTCTGCAGACATAATCACAAAGCTAACAACCTGAGGGCCAAGTGGAGCGCAGATTAAATGAAGGCTGTTTTAAGGGTTGGCCATGTGTGTTTATGTGTGAAATGCTCTGGAGTAATCTGCTTTGATTGAGGAAAACCACATCCTACAGAAGATTTGTTGGGCTTTTTGGACCAGACTCATTCAGAAAATGAATCAGTGAAAAGCTGGTTAATAGAGAGGATGTGTGCGTCTGCATCAACTCAATGCTTTTAGGAAGCTTATGAATGATTGTATGTGTCCTTAATTTAACCAAGAAAAAAACTTTATTTATTACAAGATATCTGCTTTTGTTGCTCATGAAACAACAACAAAAGGCACATAGTGACATTTTATCGTACAAACCAATAATTATGTTGCCTTCAGTTGCTTTAAAAATGTTGTGTATATATAGAAGTCGTGAAATTGGGCTCTGTCTCTTTAAGAAGCTCCTACTCTTTCCAACACTCCCCTGTCAGGCCGTCATCCTCTGCTCCCCTCCACACGCCTCATGCGGCGTCACGGTGGTGGCTTCAAACCCACGGGTAAGAATGCCGAGTGAGGTCAAAGTTCAACATGATTTCTATTGGGTTATTATGACGTTAATGTGATCTGATGCTGGAAAGTCCAGCGTTTATGAAGAAAGTTCTTTGATTTGTGTAAGTTTAAATGAGGAGAACATGTGAACTCCAAGTAGGAAGGCTGGGATTCAAACCCAGAACCTTCTACTGAAAGCAACTGACCCGCCACGC